>NW_010397312.1:12591-15176 GCF_000710305.1 Buceros rhinoceros silvestris
CACTCATTCTTGCCTCTGAAAAACTCTTTTCATGAGGATGTTTGTGGCCCTGGAAATCTGGATCAGGAACCTTTTGCATTCTGCAGGTCACACTCTGCTCTTTTCCACTTACAGAGTCTGCCGGTTCCATAGGTAATTTAGCCCATTTGATGAGGCGGCCCAATTATCACAGATTTTATGCTGCTTTTTACAGGATCCAGTCGTTCCAAAGTAACAGGCGACTGGCAGCAGCTCCTAGCAAGCTCCCAACCCCTTCGACATGAGCATCCCCCAGCTCAGCAATAACTCTCACATCTAAAGACAGAATTTGAAATAAAAAAGGATGTAAAGCAGGCTGAGTCACAAAGGAAATGCACATTTGGAATGAACAGAGGAGCCTGAGGCTAAGCCAGTCCATTTAGCATTTGAGTTCTTCCAACAAGTGTCTAAATCTCATTAGATGTCATTTGCACTTTTCATTTCGTGCTGGTCTCCAAGATACAGCTTCGTACTTGCTTTGATTGATTTGGGATAACCCCAAGCTCACACTCGTACTCCTGCCTTAACAGCAAACACACTATTCTTGATTTTTCTCACACAAGGACTTTAAGATTTCAAGTTCTTATCAGTGCCACAAAAATCTCTTTATCAGGATGCATGAAAACAAAGTTCAACCAAGCAGCTTCATTCAAAATCAGCCGAGAGATCTTCCCTCCACAGACAGTGAGGTGGGCAGGACAATGCCGCTGTGTGTCACATATGGAGCCAGGGAAGCTCGGCAGTTTCGTGCTGCAAGGCAGCGTCAGGCCAGTCAAGTCACAGCACACCTGGGACTCTGCTCCCAAAGATCTTATTCCAGTGAAAAAAAACCCCAAAAACCTTCTTGCTGTGATTTTCTGAGCCCCTCCAGAATCAGAGGTTCCAAGGAATTTAATCTGGGAACAGCTCAGTTCCCAGTTCCTCGGTTTCCAGCCCCCCCATCCCAGCTGCAGGCTCTATGTGAGGCTGTGGGCTCACGCACCTGAAACCCCAGCACCCGAATGCACAGCAGGCCAGACTGTCTGACCCCAGTTACTGGTGTACAGGTTAGGCTGAAAAGGCACTCGGCAGCACTCCCTGCACCTAACCACCCTCAGACGCTCACACCTTTGAACCGCCAGTCCCTCCATCGTTGTTTCTAGCTCTTCAAGACAGAGAATGTCTCTTTTTCTTTCACTGCTTATATACACAACATACAACAGATGGGGACTCAGGGCATGGCTAAATAGACAGTGCAATTTCTGCAAAAAAATAACCAAAATACAGTGGTGTCGGCACCTTATTTGAATAGTTAAGGCCTTCAAGAGATAGACTGGAGTAGAAACCTGACCTTGTAAGAAAAGGAGTCAGTGTGTGGCTGCACAGAAACCGCTGCTGTGGCCAAAGGGAGCTGCTGAAGTTGCAGATTTGGACTGTTGCCTCCTTCCATTCTGGCTGATCAGAGTGGTTTGCTTTTCAGCCTCTTAGATGCTGGGACTTCTCTTACAGAAGACACTCGGACCCTGCTGGAACAGCTTCATCTTCAACTTGGTACCGTTTCTTCCCATCCATCCTGTCTTCTTGCACAAGCAACAATTAGTTCAGTGAAGCACAAAGAAATTCGCTGTAGCCTGTGTGCTGCTTTTCTTCCTGCACCAGACTGCACTGAGATGGGGTAGGCACCATGAGCCAATACTTGCAGCCAGCCAGGGGGGCAGCAACGTTATTTTCCTTCCAAAGTCATACTAAGAGGGAAAAAAAAAAATTAGGTCACATTAACTCAATGGTCCATAACCTGCAATTTCAGCCACAGAAAATCCCCTGGAATCAAACTGAAGTGCTGCACATATGACAGAGAAAGTAGATTTTAAATGCCTTCACACAGCCTCCAACACAGCAACTCGCACAGGCTTTGCTTTACAAGAGCTTGCAAACTGGCTTGGCCCCAGGCTGACAAGCTCAGCTGGCATTTAACATCTTGCCCTTTGGAAAGCTCTTATCAAAAAGTCTCTGAACTCCTCCAAGCCCAGTTTTTCGTTTCTCTGCCGCCTGCATACCTCTGCTGTTTGGTCACGGCACAGCGCTGCATTAGTCACGCCATCACCACGTGCTGGGGATGACAGTGCTGCTCTTCATGCAAACAGAGGTCATGTCAGAGTAATCGCTGTGAGCAGAGTTTGGAGGCTAAATTCCTGAGAGCCAGGCTCATTACAGGCATCTGCAAAACACGGTGCACAGCAAGTCTGTCTGAGGTCCCTGCACACTGTGATGACTCTTTTCACTGAACACCTCAAGGAGCATCAGCACCAGATGTGCAGAGGGGGAGTGTCAGTGTACAGACATTTCAGGCATGTGATCCTCACCAGTGACACACCCTTCCCGGTCCACTAAGACTACCCGAAATGGAGCAGGCTGAGACTCAGACCCTGGACAGCTGACCCACGGTCACATCCTGAGGCAGCAGGACCCATCCCATGCTCAGGCCTCGAACTGCAATGTCTTGAACCATCTTAGCCAGTGAAGGATTACTTGAACTCATGGGTTGTCCCAGAGCCTCCAGCACGAGCAGGACAGGGGTAGCTGACAGC
>NW_010397312.1:15277-15500 GCF_000710305.1 Buceros rhinoceros silvestris
AGCCATGACAGGACAAAAGGCTCTGACTGCGAGAGCAGGTGAAGGGGCAAAGCCTCCTACCACCGTGAGGAAACCCTGCCCAGGCAAAGCAAAGCCTGGCTGAGGGCAAGGGGTGCCCCCAGGACACAGTCCCCGGGTCAGGCCGCCAAGACCGGCAGCCGGACCTCAACGGCGGTTTGTTCCCGACCAAAGCCCTCCGGAAAACCCGCAAAGCCGAGGGGAC
>NW_010397313.1:0-789 GCF_000710305.1 Buceros rhinoceros silvestris
GGCCGGGTTCCCGCTCTCGGGCTGGGCGGGCGGAGGGAAGGTGTCCCGTGAGGTGACAGCCCAGCCTGGGTGACAGGCCCCTGGTTCCCCCCGGCAGGTCCTGGGCAGCGCCGGTTAATGCTCCTGTCAGCCGTGAGACCTGCAGGGCCCCTCGTCGGCCCCTGACGGCCAGTTTACCCGCGGTCACCAGAAACTGCCCACTGTGCCCCTTCTGCCCCTCGCTTGTCGCTCCGAAGGGTTGCTGGCCACGCCGGGTTTAGGCTGGCAGCGGGTCGATGATACAGCACTTCCAGCCCTCCCGCAGCCGCTGCTGACCAGTTCGAATCATGGAACTGTTTAGGTCGGAAAA
This sequence comes from Buceros rhinoceros silvestris, assembly GCF_000710305.1. Lineage (NCBI taxonomy): Eukaryota > Metazoa > Chordata > Aves > Bucerotiformes > Bucerotidae > Buceros > Buceros rhinoceros. Next base: position 350 of record NW_010397313.1, read on the forward strand.
GACCTTTAAGATTGTGGAGACCAACTGTAAACCTCACGCAGCCAAGTCTACTGCGGCAGTGTGGAACCGTGGTGGAAGCCACCTTGTGTGGGAGGATAAGTTTTAACTGAACCGAAGCCTAAACATTTGTTTTACATGGTCTGAATTCTCAAATGCCTGTAAGGCTGTTTTGGAGCTGCTTGGTTCAAGTTCATTTATGTTCAGGATAATTTAATCATTTTGAAACCTCAGTTTCAGTGGCCTCTTTTTGACATGTCCATATTGGTTTTGCTTTTTTTATTGTGCTTTGAAGATCGTTTCTACCTTAATACACTGATTTCTGCTGTTATAAAGTTGAATTTCAGGTGTGGGGATGACATCGTTCTCCTTATGCAGCGGAAATTCTTCTTCAGAACCATTGGGGCTGCGATCTGTTTAACATCTGCAAAATTTGGTCTTCA
>NW_010397313.1:882-2826 GCF_000710305.1 Buceros rhinoceros silvestris
GAATTTACTTTTTCCTGTTCTTGTTTCTTACGTGGAAAAGGGAAGCGGCTCTAACTCCACTGGTAAATTTGTGTTGTCTCAGGGAAAGGATTTGAAACAAGGGACTCCTGACCTTGATCTCACCTTTTTGGTGTCGGGCGATTGAGGCAGCAGCTTCTCTTTGTGCTCTCTCAGGGAATTGCCCTTTTAAAAATATTCTCCGCGATATCTCATGAGAGGCAAATCCTGTAACTTGGTATTTCCTTTGAAAGGTCATTGGGAGCAGCGCGGTGTTTCCAGCAAGATCGTGCCTGGACTTGTTCTGCTGAAAATAGACCAAAAAACCCCAACCCCATAGCGCTGCTGGCTTTTCTGCATGGTTGGCATTGAACAGGCTCTGGTGTGATAAGTTACGCTGGGCAAAAGCTCCTTCCTGGGGAAGCTGAACCAACTTCCACATGTTGCATTTTGAATCGCTTTCTCAGCGAGTTCCACAGCTCCGTTAGCACGAAGGTGGAAGGTGCTGGATCTTTGCGGCGTGGTGGGAAGCACTGCCAATGCGTGCGGGTGCGGCAGGTGGAGCTCTCCCCCATGGGAGCTCATGAACTGCGGCTTGCTGGGGTGCCTCGGAACTTGCCAGCCCTGGCGTTACCCTGATGGACTCGCTTATCTGCTATAAGCGATGGTAAAGCGCTGTGAGAGGCAAAGGGGAGCTTCTCCGGGAAAATGTCTGTGCTGAGCAAGAGGGAGTTTGCAAAGCTTTGGAAAGGAGCAGATTTCTGCCTGCAGGGTGTAAAATCAGGTCTGAAGAAGTCGGGGCTCTGAAAGATGTCATAATATTCTTTGTAGTGATGTAACAGCGGTGCTTCTCATCCAATTTAGGGAAGAGTTTTGCTCTGTTTCCCTTTGGAAGGAGCTCTGCCAGTCCAGCCAGAGCCTCCCAGTTGCTGCTGTGCACTGGCCAATGAGTCAGAGGAGATAATCCCCATCACTGCCTCTGCACCGTGCTGATGCTTCTGAAAGTGCAGAGCTGCTGTCTCAGTGCGGCAGTAAACCTGCTGTCCCCGGAGGAGAGGAATTGTCTGCCTTTTGGGAGGCTGACTTGGAAACTGGAGAATATGCAGCTCAAAACACAAACTAAACCCGTGTGCGTTTTCCAGACATCTGCTTAATTGTGTGTATTGTCGTTAAGTTTTACTTGCATGGCTCTAAATCAAGTCTAATTAGTTGTTGTGTGACTCATCTCTGCATGAACTGTCTAGCCTGGAGTCCTGCTTCTGTCTGAGAGCTCTGCAGCTCCGGGAAGATGAAGAGATGCGTTCAGATAAGCGCAGTGGCCGAACCGCGCCCTGTGCTGCAGGAGGAGGTGGGGAGAAAAAAAAGGCAGGGCCGGACTCCAGGGAGAATTCTTCTTGCCCTCAAATTGACGGTCAGTCCAGTTCCAAGAACAAGAGGGTTTTGAGGGTGTTCTGCGTATTGTTTGAAACCACCAGTCTCACCCCTCCGTGTGCAGAGGGAGAGCAAGCTCAGCTGACTGGATACTGGAGTGAATGCTGGGTCCTGAGCCATGCAGTCAAATCGTTGACCCCTGAGGAACCCGCCCAGGTGTAAGTGTGTTACAGGCAGAGCATACAATTCTTCTCTCCTCTTCCTCGTGAAGGACGGGAAGAAAGGCAAGGGCTAACACTCACATTTTTCAGGTGACTGCCCAGCTGAATGTCTTGTGAACTGGAGCTGTGGTGAGGGGCGGGGAAGAAAAGAGCTGTATTAAAGCATCTCTTTTCCTCCTGAATGACAGTCAATAGTGTCTAGGGGTCTTGTGTTGTTTGGAGGTGACATGAGACGGTTTTGGTGGGGCTTTTACTGCTTTCTGAGCCCTGTTCACACTGGCCAGCCTCGAGGAATTACTATGGCTTCTTCAGAGAATTAAATTGAGAGAACAGGATAACTTGTTTTGCATGTTTG
>NW_010397313.1:2899-7759 GCF_000710305.1 Buceros rhinoceros silvestris
GGATAGCTTGTTTCGCATGTTTGTGAAGGTTAAGCACCTGGAATTGAACACGTGGATTGTAAATAGATTCCTCTTTCACAAATGCAAACCAGTCTCTGTTTCACAGGACAATGGGAACCAAAAACCAGCCCGCCAGTGAATGAATGAGCGCTAGAGCTGTCCATATGATGTTGAGGTGTCAGTGGTTGCTGGGGGTCTGCTGACATCATCATCACAGCAGTCCTGAACTGCTAATGGCATTGCTGGCCAAACGCTTCCCCGGGTTACTCTGCTCTGCAGCCTGTGCTGAGCTCAGTGCTGCTGCAGCTCTTGTTATCAGCACCAGTTCAGCTGCTTTGAAGCTGGTTGAGATAATCCAAGATGAGCTGCAAGCTCACCTTTGATCGTTGGGTAGATGTAGTCAGAATGAATCTCATTTTCTGATCGTAGATATACTAATAGTAGGGTTTTTTAGAAGGAATTGTTTGGATTGGTGGATGCTAGAGACTTGGCAGAGTGTGAAAAGCATTTTGTGCTCCTGCTGGGACACAAAATAATCTTGCAAAGCACAAAAAAAGTGCCCTGAGTTTAAATAGATGAGTAGTTCTGCAGTTTTCCATGAGACCATTTGAATATTACCTGAGTTAACGCTTAGCAGTTACTACTTTGCGGAATTGAGCATGTAGCAACATACCCAAATATCAGTTACACTTACCAACGGAATATGCAAAGCCTGTATTGAGGATGGTGGTATTTTACCATGACCTGATGACTGCCATGGCTGAGAGCAACAGGATCATGGAGGTTTTCTGTGCAGAACATCTGAAACGAGCCCGTCGGGGGGTCGCTTGCTCCCATACTGCCTCCCAGCTGCTCTTCCATGGGGATATCTCTCGTTTTAATCTTAATTAGTAACTGAAGCTTGGGCAAAGAGGACAGCAGCGAGAGCTGCAGTGACTTTTCTCCTGCGTGTGTTTGTTGGGAGACCTGCACAGGTGGGGGGTGTCTTTGTTTTGTGTTGTGGTGTTTAGGGGGTGGGGGAGGAAGGTTGTGGGATCAAACATCATTAGCAGCACACAACTCTAGCTTTTCCTTTACGATCATCTGTACACTGTGGCAGAAGAGGATGCTGTCAGGATAAAATTTCCGTCACACACAGCACTGCGCACAAATAAGAGCGTTCCACTGTGTGATCCCACTTAATCATGGAGAAGCAACTTGCACTTACCTCCTTTTTCATACGTATTTCCCTTTTGCAGCTGATGAGGAACACCAGCAAAATGTGGCAGCAGCAGCAGTGGCCAGGCCCCGGCCCCACACTGACGAGCGGGGAGACGGGATGCCGAGGCGCCGGAGGAATATGGGGAACCGGATGATGGCCCAGAGGAGGGCGCAGCAGGCGGAGGACTGGCTGGAAGGTAACATTTGGTTCTGTTCACCTTGTAAATATTGAAACTGACCTTAACAGCAGGTGTTAAGGTTGGTGAAAGGGTGCAGGTGGCTCTTGAAGAAAGTTGTGACCGTGAATTATTTACAGCTTGATTATAATCAATTTGACTGTCCAGCTTTTGTCTGTGCTTCATCACTTATCTCTAGATACCTCTAACTGGAGTGTTTCCCTCCTGTGGTGAATTCTGGCAGTTTTTTGTGCCAACAGACAGCATATTCTGCACTTACTTCCTAGAAACTGCCTTTCATCTTTCCTGCTCAGCCATGCAGGTTAAAGTTGGGTGAGCAGAACCTGCACTTGGCACTAGAGCCACAAGCTGTAGTGGAGAACTGGTTTCTTGCAGATCACTGGGAAGCGTTAATTCCCCCACATAATCTCTACAGAAGGTAGAGGTTTCTTTCCCAGAAGCCGTGCAGGTGGTGGTCAGAATCCAGTGGACATCACCACAGGCTGCAGCATTTTGTCTTACTGCCAGCAGGTTGTTGATAGCAAGTCCTCTGTTCCCAGGCTGAATCTTCATAGCCGCACCTCTGCGGTGTGGTTGGAGGCAAGAATATGGTGATAAATAACATCTTTCTACGCCCTATAAGCCTCGCTCCGTTTTCTGGTGAAACTTCTCACATTATTATCTGTGTTGCTAATGAGATGGTATCGCCATGATTCATCTAACTGGATTCTTCTACTTCAAGTTGAGGGTGAAGTGGTCAGGGTTTTCTGCTCCAGTGTTGGTAAAAGTGGGCTTTGCTTCACTTGAGCTTGCAGTGGAGATCAGGGTGTCTCTTTGGTCCGCAGTAGGTGAGAGACAGCAAGCACATGTCTGTATGATGCCCTGATTAGGGGCTGGTTGCATTTCCTTCAGCTTTCCTTGTCTTGCAGTTTGTACGAAGCACCTTGTGCTCACGTTGGCAGGTAAATGTGCTTTTCGAGCTTATTAATTCACTGGTTCCACAAATGGAATATTGTCAGCTCTGAACTTTTCAACTTGGGTTATTTCTTTTCATGTGATAACATCCCAGAAAGAAAATGAAATCTAAAAATCTTTTGCCTTAGACTCCAGAGATCAAAAATTTGAATGCCGAAGGCCAAGAACGGAGCTGTCAAAGCAAACGGCTTCTCTGACTTCGTCGTTTCAGCAGCAGAAGAATCTTTGTCATTGGGCTTTATAAATAATTCTTTTGCAGCTCGCAGTACATCAGATGCAAGTGCTGCGGCTCTTATGTGAAGTTTTCTTTGAAATGACATCCCAGGTAGTTGGGGGGTGGGGAGGGGATAATTTCTTTTTCAAATTAAAACAACTTGCTCTTTGCTTCTGCTTCACGTTAGTCGATTCACGTGGAAAGTACGCAGGATGCAGGCAGTGATGTACAGTACAGGCAGTGCAGGACCAGCTGCAGCACCTGGGGCTGAACAGCAAAGTTATTGGCGATGTAGACAGAAACACTGCAAATGAGCCAGTCTGGTTTCTTCAGTCTTGACTTGTAAATGTTCTTGTTGCTTTGGGAGAATTCTGACTATCTGCAACCACAGTGGGTTATTTTTTGTTGTTGTTAAATTATTGTTAACTTTGAATTTTTTTTTTTTTCTGGTGAGTTTCCGTTCTGCGTGTGGAATTTCTGCTAAAAATGCTTTGGGCAAAGCTACCTGAGCCCACTCTGTGTTGCTCTGACTTCTGCCACAGGTCGGTGCAGGCACCGGCCAGCCCATTGCCACAGGATTTCTATCCCTGAGCTTGGGAAGGGCATGAGGGTGCCCTGGCCACCTCTGTGTCACTCTAAAAGACACAGAAGCAGAGTCAGATGGGAACTGCTATTACACCAAAGTATTCTGCCTGTCAGCAGTCAATTCTCCTGACTCTAGGAAAGGGTCTCAAAGCAACACTTTAGAGTGTGGTAAGCACAAGAGTTCTGTTTTCCGTCTAACAATCAGATCTCAATTCCAGAATGAGAAGGAAAGCTTCAAGGGTAAAATAATTGGGGGGGGGGCGGGGGAACTAAAATTGCAGCACTAGGATCAGAATGTTGATAACTTTTAATGGTCCCTTATGCAGATGAAATCTTAATCTTATTTACTTGCAAGTCTGGATAAGGAGTCATTTAATGCAGACAAAAGGATTGTTTTGAATACTCCAATCTACATCCATTGCCATCGGCGCTAAACCAGGTTATAACTCTTTCTTCAGCTCAGCGGGGTGGGGTGAGACACCAAAATTACTTGCAGATTGTCACAAACAGAAAATAAAGGGTGAAGCGCTAAATGCCTCCACTTTCCTACCAGAATTACAACCCACACGGCATACATAGGCTCTGTGTTCAGGGGCTGCGTGTGGGGGCAGGCCCGCGAGCCCGCTGCCTACGCTGGCTCGGTTTGCCTGAGTAATGGTTTTCGGTGGTGAGTTGAGTACTCAAAGGAGGTCATTTGTTATGAGAATATCAACAGCTATTAATATCCTTTAATGACCAAAGATTGCTGGGGAGATGTTTTTCATTGGTGACAAAGTAATTCTCAAAATGACTGCGACCCCAGAGCTGCGTTCCACAGTGTGACTGCCAGCCAGGCTTTAGTGAAACGGGTTGGCTTGGCTTATATTGCCCAGATTAAGTCTAGTCATAACTGCACCATCTTTCACGTGGCCCTGTGCAATCTAGGTGGCTGTTGTTGAAGTCTGTGTCTCAGAGGACGTCTGCTCCCCACATTGGAGCAGGGTGCCTGTGCCTTTCCCTGCGGAAAAGGAGTCTGGGAGGAGAGTTCTGTATTCATGTGGTTGGGTTGCTTCTGATATCCTGGCTAGCAGATTTAATGAGCTCTGTTGTACCTTGATTTAAATTGAACCCAGACAGAGGTGGCTTTGTGGGGCTGCTACAGCCAAGATGAATATCAACTCGCTGCAAGACATAACCATGTGTGTGGATTTCAGGCATTAATCACTGAGGGGAGGAGAGGCAGTGGAAGGAAAGCACAGAGGGAAGGGGATGAATTTGAGTCAGGTCAAGGGTTGTTTGGGACATGGGCAGTGTGAATAAATAGCATTAGCCATTTCCAGTTTCAGATCCCATTTATTTGCTGACTGAGGAGAGTGTCTTTGGCTCTTGTTTTTGCCTCAGTGATGCTCTGAGAGCATCCACTTGGACTTTGATCACCTCTGGGTATGCGTAAAGGTGTTTTGTTGAGGGCATTGATTTTGTTCTCTTCAATACCTTTATCAATGATCTGGACAAGGGGATTGAGGGCACTCAATTGGGCACCCTCAGTACTGGCACCAAGTTGGGCGAGTGCGTCGATCTCTTCAAAGGTTGGGAGGCTCCACAGAGGGATCGGGACAGGCTGGAGTGATGGGCTGAGGCCAGTGGTCTGAAATTCAACAAGGCCAAGTGCTGGGTCCTGCACCTGGGTCACAACCACTCCGTGCAACGCTCCAGGCAGGGGGAAGAGAG
>NW_010397313.1:7801-9774 GCF_000710305.1 Buceros rhinoceros silvestris
CCTGAACAGGCTGGAGTGATGGCCTGAGGCCTATGGGCTGAGGAGCAACCTGGGCAAGTTCTGGGTCCTGCCCTGGGGTCACAACAACCCCAGGCAACGCTCCAGTCTGGGGGAAGAGCAGCTGGAAACTGCCCAGGGAAAAGGACCTGGGGGTGTTAGTTGACAGTGGCTGAAGAGGAGCCAGCAGTGTGCCCAGGTGGCCAAGAAGGCCAACGGCATCCTGGCTTGTACCACACTGGTGTGGCCAGCAGGCCCCTGATCCCCAGGGCAGGGATCATCCCTCTGTACTGGGGGGACGGAGAAGGCCACACCTCAAATCTTGGGTTCAGTTTGGGCCCCTCACTGCAAGAAGGACACTGAGGGCCTGGAGCACATCCAGAGAAGGGCAACAGAGCTGGAGCAGGGTCTGGAGCACAAGTGCGCTAAGGAGCGGCTGAGGGACCTGGGGGGGTTGAGCCTGGAGAAGAGGAGGCTCACGGCTGACCTTCTTGCTCTCCACTACTCCCTGACAGGAGGTTGGAGCAAGGTGGGGGTAAGTCTTTTCTCCCCAGGGACAAGCGACAGGATGAGAGGAAACGGCCTCAAGTTGCACCAGGAGAGGTTGGATGTTTGGAAGCATTTCTTCCCTCTTGGGGTCGTCAATCCTTGGCCCAGGCTGTCCAGGGCAACTGAGGTGCTGAGGCAAATGGTTTAATGGTGACGTGGCAGTGCTGAGTTAGTGATTGGACTTGATGACCTTAAAGGTCTTTTCCAACCAAAACGATTCTGTGGTTGCTGCTCAGGTGCAGAAAATGTAGTGGTTCAGTTCTCAAGCGGAGCTCACATGTCCAAACTGGCTCATTGTGCTTCAAACACCACAGAGAGCTCTGCAGAGAGGCAGGTTTCTCTCAACACTACATCTTTTGTTTCTTGGAGCAGAAGGTGACCCAGCCAATGTGATGTTTGCATTAAAGTTTTAGTACTGTCATTTCCTATCAAGTGACAAGGAACTTGAAGGGCTGAACTTTGAACAGCAAGTCCGGTTGGGTTGTGCCCAGGCAAAGTGCCTTGTCCAGGGCTCTCCAGTTGCTCAGTGAGTGGGACACAGGTTTTGCAGTCCAGGTTTTCTGTCCCTTGGAGGGGTGTCCTGGACCAGAACTTGCTGTGGTTGGTTTGAGGGGGTGGCATTTTTGTTGGCTTCAGCTGGTGGGTGTCACCAGGGTAGACAGACTTTCATCTCAGAAATGATGGCAATCTCTAAACCACCAAGCAAGATAAAGGCCACTGGGCAGCCTTCTGGGTGGAAGGGCTTTGGTGGGCGAGGCTGACCTTGGGAGAAACGAGGCAAAAGAGAAAACCTTTATTCCTACCTGGAACAAAGCACAGGCTCTCTGCATTTGGCAGCAGCATAAAACTCCAAAAGGTGAAATATCCCAACATCTGGTTGCCCTTTCCCTGAGCTTTTAGCTCTGTACATGTGAGCACAGGTTTAGGAATGTCCAGTACAGTGAACAAGGGGTTAAATTTACTTACCAGTAGCAATAAAGCCAACAGCTTTTGACAGTCTGAGTGCTCTACCTTTTAAAATAAAAAATGCCAACAATTTAGTGGTTCCAACAAAAATTAAATCATAAGTTCCTTTTCCTCTTTTGCTTGGCAAGACTTGGAGATCAGAATCTCCTGTTTTCCCTTGTAAGTGTTAATCACAACTGAGGAAGCGAGCATAAAACAAACAACAAGGTCTTAGAAGTTTAAAAAAATATATTTGGCATTTTAAAATGCTTTATGTAGCATCTAAGTTTAGTGTTCAAATTTTGCATCTAAAAAAATAGTGTGAGGTTTTTTCTGGTAGTTTGGGGGGAAAAAAAATACTGCTAGAAATAATTATAATGGGGTTTTTATCCCCATTCGGTGGTGGATACTGTGCATAACTTAGACGAATGTGTTTGTGCTGAAATTTGCCAAGATAGGAAGCGCATTTTCTGAGCAGACTC
>NW_010397313.1:9844-12765 GCF_000710305.1 Buceros rhinoceros silvestris
TGCTGAGCAGCCTCTGTCCCTCTGGTGTAACTTTGCATCTTCCCATGCTCTGGTGTGCTGAAAGATCTGGAAATTTTATAACTGTAGGAACACCCGACGTGGTCCGGTGCTGTTTTGGTGAAACAGATGTGGTAGCTGAAATAATTTTAATGCTTAATCGGTAGGAAAACCTTTCTAGTACAGTTAAACTTTGACTACTAATACCCCAACGAGTGAATCAAAAGTTAATTTTGACTTGTTACAACTCATATAGAAAGTGACTTTAGTGTTACCAAAGTATCCACAGCGTGTGTCTGCCCTTGAGACATTTCAGGCACAGATGGTGTGTGGAAGGGGTGGGTGTGTGGTTTCTCGGTTATGCCATATGGCTTAACCGAGAAAAAACTTCAAGCCGTTTGACTTCTGCTCAAAAGGGCTTGTGTCTCTTGTTTGGCCTTTTTCTGTCCCAAGTGTAGGCTGGTTTTGTGGCTTCAGATTAATGAACCAATGTCTCTTTTGGATCCTAAACTGGATTTAAAATTAAAAAAATAAAATAAAACGATGAGGAGTGTACTGCAGCAGGGCTGAGTAACTGATGAATTCTCACACCTCTGCCTGTGGTGGCCCGACTCCTTTCCAGCAGCTGGTGTTGTACATCTGTGCAGCGTTAATCACGCGCGTGTGTCTTCTGCCTTCAGGACGACCTGTTTGTTTTGCCTGCCGTCCTCTCCCCCTTTCTCTTACACCTTTTGCTGGGTGCTGCAGAAATGGGAAGTAAAGCAGCTGCCTGTGCCCAGCAGACTCTTGGAGTAGCCACATGTGCAGCTCAGGTTGTTTTTCGTGTATGGGAACCCATTGACTTCACTTCCAAAACTCAGTAGAAGAAACCTAAAGGAAACCCTGAGGTTCCCTGAAGCAGCCTCTTGGCTGGTGGCTGAGCAAAACCCACATTTGTGTAAGGCAGAATATGGGAAGTGGTGTGAAAGCATCGCTGAAGTCAGGCTTTCTGCCTCTTAGAGCTGGAGGCTGCTGAGAAATGCTTGTGAAGCTCTGAAGTGTTGGTGTAGTGATGTTGGATGTGTAAAGATGGACCAGTGCTTGTTGGGAGAGTTGTGACTGTGGTTGAAAGCAGCCCCATCGTGTCACAGCCAAGCAATTCAGGTGAAGAGGGTCTCGTGTGCGTTGAGGTTCGGTGTTCTTTGAGCACCGTGTCCCAAACTGAACAGGACCTTCATGTCCTGTGGTGCTGTGAGCAGTAAGGGAAGGTCACTACTGAAAACCTGCCTGTGTCAGGTTTTCAGCACTAACCTTCCGTACATCCCAGCACTGCTGCATGTGAAGACAGCAGACAATAAAATAAAATCTCATGGCCTGTGTGCAGCATCCACTCTGCTTCTGGTGGAACCATTTGATAACCAATTCATTCAGCAAATCCTTCTACCCTGTGCTCACATCTTGTCAGTGTGTTCAAGTTCATTTAGCACATATTAATTGCACCCAGTGCAAATGTTTCATGCATTGTTGACCTTTAAAGCTCTGCTGAATCACAGGCTGCCTCTGCATCGCCATCTCTGTCTTCTGTCGGGTGTAACTCCCTGCCCTAGGAAAAGCTTGGAGGAAGCAGTACTCATTGGGATGCTTCAAAGGAGAGGAAAGCAAACGCTGCTGAACAACGGCATATTTGACCCAGGACTGGAAGAGGGCCTTAAAAGCCTTTCTAGAGCTATGCCTAAGCTGTGGCAAAGGTACTCTTAATATAGATGAAACCTGAGGAGCTCTCGGAGCCCTGGGTGAACAGTGTTGTAGACAGTGGTTTATACTTGTGGTGTTTTCCTGAAATAATTTTTTATAGAATCATACCAGTGTTGAACTGTTAAGTCTGCGGTAATAACCGCTCATGCTGGCTTGCTCACTCATGTTCGGAACTCCTCTTGGCCCCCTATTTAAGATATAAATCAAGTTATTTTAAGCCTCAGCAGAATTATAGAAGCAACTGTGTCAAGTCTGAGTGTCCCCTGTTGCGCTCGTTGTTTGCGGTGTAGGCAGGGGCAACCCTTTTGATCATCTCGCTGATCAGATACCAGTAACTCTGAAGCCCAGTTCAGCAAGGCTGCCTCACATGAAGTTCAGATCCTGAAAGCAGCAAAGTTGTTTGAAAACCTCCTACACACCTCACGATTACATTTGTTTCTGATGATGTGTCTCGGTGGCTTACCCAGAGTACCAGCCTGTGGCTTAAAATTAGGAAAACAAGGGTGTTTCAAACCAAGTTCTATGTATAAATGAAGGGTGAGTCTCGTTCATGCATATACTCCTTCAATAGCAGCCTTTTGGGTTCCCAAAAAAGGGGACCAGGAGCTCTGGAGAGATCTCCCTACCAAAAACATCTCCCAGACCTGTGGTGGTGGTTGCCACAGTACAGTCTGCTCCAGGCCCAGCTGCTGCAGGCTCTTGTGAAACTGGGTATCAGACATGATGGGCTTTTTCTTCTTGTTAGCCTGGTCTTAGAAACCAGAACAGCAGGAGCTGGTGGTGCTGTTCTTCAGGTTACCCAGCGGGCTTCAAGGGTGTGGATCTGAAGCCAGCATCCAGCTTCACAGCACTGTGGGATGCTCCAAGTACAAATTCCCTCACCCAAAAAGGTCTCCATGGGATAAAGATTCTCCATTTTGATTCTGCCACCTGATAAAGATGCATGAATATCAACATATCGTGAACATTCCTTGAAGTGAGCTCATGAGTCCTCGGCATGTTGAGGTCGACCCACAGTGCTGCTCTTGTAGGAGCAAGGACTAATTTAGAGTAGCAAATAAAGCTAAAATAAAGTAGCAAATAAAGCCAAATGTTCCTGGGCCATTGGGCAGGCAGGAAATGTCACTCTTCAATGTCTTCCTTCACCCCTGAACAGACATACGATGCGTTTGCACATCAGTTGACACGAC
>NW_010397313.1:12863-32955 GCF_000710305.1 Buceros rhinoceros silvestris
ACAGTTGCAGAATCATCTTGATGAACAATTTAGTTTTGTTGCAGTCAAGGCCACGATTTGCACTGCAGGATTTTATGGCTTTTTTTTTCCCACCTCCCTTAAAGGTTTGTTACTACTTCTCTGCAGCTTTGGCAGTCCCATGTGGTGGCTTTTTTGCCTTTTTCCGTCTAATAAGTCTTGTCTGAAATGCGTGCGTGTGTCTCCTTTTCATCTGCAGCTGCTTTCCAAGGGAGCAGCTAAGTTTCTCAAAGGGACTTTTCACAGACCAATTAAAATTTGTCATTTTTGTGATGTTGCAGAGGAGGATGATGCTGAGGAGGTGCCAGAATTTCAGGTGTCCGGGAAAATCGGAGCAAAGAAGCAGAGGAAATTAGAAGAGAAACAAGCCAGGAAAGCACAGAGAGAGGTAAGCATTTCCTGCCACATCGAGAGCCTGGAGCAGAGCCTGAACAGCAGCCCTCAGCAAAGCGCTGGTGATGACAGACACCCCAGAAAGGCAAAGGCAGTGTCATCATGGCAGTGTTTTTGTTTTAAAAGTGTAAATTCAGCTTTTTATGTCATATCCCAAGAGGGCTGTGGAAAACAAGCCTCATTTTCTTTCCGTTAGGTTCTCTGGCATTTTTCTGGGGAGGATTTAAACACTTGAATGCTCTTCAGTGGATGTTTCCAGTGGTTTGCAGCTTAATGTCAGTACTGTCACCCCTGAAAGAGCCGCTCAGCGCCCACGTAGCGCTGTGGTAACTCTGGGGCTGTGACCAGAACCGTGGGCTCAGTGTTTTGTGTGCAGTCTTAGTGCAAACACTTCGTCTGGTTTATCTCTAAAGCCCCATTTATTGTTTTTATGGTGCGGAGGAGATGAAAAGCAGAACCTGTGATCCACTGCAATCTGTGGAACTCCAAACTTTTCTAATGGATAGAGGGACCGAACAAAGCCGGCAAAATCCCACCTGGAGCATTTTTAGTGTCAGCTGAGGTTTAAACCCTGTTATTTTTAGCAGCAAACTTGATTATTGTGTTCTATATAAACTTCCATTACGATCCTTTTTTCGCTCTGTGCTTTAACCATTTTGTCATTACTTTCCATATTCACTCTGTCTCATCAGCCTCTTTTTTGTGGAAGATCTGAGCCAAGTCAGATAAGCATCACTTGGTGGAGCGAAGAATCTTTTTGTTTCTTTTTAAAACATGCTGATTTTTATTTTCCCATGTAGACAGATAAATTCCTCGGTTCGGTCTTTTTAGCTGAAACATTCAAAGCCACAAATCCTCCATTTGAATGTTTTCTCCTCATTCTCTTAATATATTTTTCAAATTTAAGACTGAAGAACAACTGAAAAAAATCCCTAAAAAGGGCACCTAGGGTGTTGTTTATTTTTACCCCCTTTTGCAACCATCTCTTTGCTTTGGTTTAATAATAATAAAATGATCTGAAGAGACCAGTAGAGCTTTTTCTTTAAGAGATTCTGCCCAGGTTAATGATAAATTTGAATGCACTTGAGTTTACAGAGTTTATATTCCCCTCTCCCTAGAGTCCATTCTAACTAAATTTTAAGAGAAATAGTATTCCGTGGCACCGTATTACTTAATATCAGTCATTTTTTTCTTTACTGTTTCTTTCTGAACACGTGTCTAGGAAGATCATAAGAATCCCCCTACGGTATCACAATATGAGATTTAAAAATGTACATTCAGGAAGAGCGAGGCTTGGTTCCCATAATGTGTGTGGGTTTTGGGGTTTTTTTTTTAGGCTGAAGAAGCAGAGCGCGAAGAGCGGAAAAAACTTGAGACAAAAAGAGAGGAGGAAAGGCGGAAAGAAGAGGAAAGACTTCGTCTCGAGGAAGAACGACAGGTGGGATTGGTTGTATTTATAGATGGAAATTCTGAACCAGGTTTGTCTTTGAGATTTCTTCTATGTACATTCTGTGATCAGCAGAACACCCTTTGCTTCTTGTTGCTATCACATACATTTTTAATTTGATTTTTTTATTTTATTGCTCCATCTTGTTTGAATTATACCAACACTCAGTTATTTCAGCTGTAGATCCCAGCTTTGTTCTTCCTTGGCAGAAGTGAAAACTGCTCCAGACATCAACACCTACATGTAGCAGCCGGCACCCACTCACGGCTGAGTCTAGGGCAACATGAAAGCCTGTCTCCTGGCAGCGATCTGGTGCTGCTGTCTGCTATAGTACCATTGCTTCCCCCTGTACTGAGCACTGCAGGCGTTGAACAGCCGTGTTGAGGTGGTGCTGAGGGACATGGTTTAGTGGTGACCTGGCAGTGCCGGGGGAACATTTGGACTTGATCTTCAAGAACTTTTCCAACCAAAATGATTCTGTGATAGATGTTTTGGTCAGTTGATGTTGACAACTGTTGCTGATAAAGTTGGGTTTTAGCTCATCTAGGAGCTGTTTAAGTGCAGGTATATGAAGGAAGATGCTGTACTCAGTTGTAAGAGGAATCTAGGGGGTTGTTTGCTTGGTGTCTGCCAGGAGAAGTTTGGTCATCACAGAATCATAGGTTGGAAGGGACCTCTGGAGGCCATCTGGTCTGTCCTCCTGCTCAAACTGTGTCCAATTAGAGCAGCTTACTCAGGACCTTGACCGGCATCTCTCAAGGAAGGAGATTTCTCAGTCTCCCCAGGCCCCTGTTCCATTGTGTTTGTTTGAGCTGCCTGGAACCAGCAGCACAGAAAGACACCAGCAGCTAATTTTGCAACTATTGTATAAAATTATATGATTCATTCTAACTATATGAATGTACATGTGCTTCACCATTAAAGATCTCTGAACTCTGCATGTGAAAGGTATGTGTTAGCGGGAGTAACCCAGAAAAACAGGTACTGTGCAATGGAAATCCTTTTGTTGAACACTTTACATCAGAGACAAACTTATTTCAGAGCTGCTTTGTCTGTTCTGGGCATCAGTGCTACTGGCCAGGAACTCGGAACAAGCTTCCTGCTCTCTGGTGCTTGAGCAAGTCAGGTGGGTAGGTTTGCAATATGCTCCTGGGGTTGAGGACTGAGATGTTCTGCTCAATCCTGTGCTGGATAATCACTGTCCTGGGGGAGCTGTCAGTGGGAATTTTGGGGACATACTTGAATGTGCACAGAAATTTGTGTCTCTGGTTTGTGGTGAGCAGATATACTTCAACCTGTTCTAGGTGCAGGTTGGGTAAGTGAAGTGTGTTCCTGGTACAAGAGGAAAAGACAATTTTTCCTTTCCTCTGAGGGTGTGAAGGCAGGATAAAGCAATTTTAAAACATTTTTTCCATATGTTCCACCCACTGATTGTACCCATGAGAATGTATGTTTACCTCTGGGGTTATCCTCACAAAATCCTTTCTCTTCTGAACTCTCTTCTTTTTTTTTCCTAATAGTAGTCTCCTCAATTTCAGACATTTAAATGGATAAATGCCAGCACTACAACAGCAGGACACGTGGCATGGTCCAAGACTTTAACTTGTAAAGCAGCTTGAATGAACTTTCAGGGGACCAACCAGTCCACCGCTGCCCTTCCAAGAAGGGCAGAAGTACCTGGCAGTGGTCAAACAGTGAACTCAGATGGCAAGTTTCTCTCCAGTGGTGTATTATTTCTTATTTCATCTCCACCCAGTTCCCTTATTTAATTTTTTTTTCCGAAGCTTCTGGGAATTTAATATCCTTGAAGCCCTGAAAAGCTGGTTGAAATGACTCCAGTACTCTGAGGGAATTAGAAGGGCATCCTGGTTGGGCACCGGTGTTAAGCATCACTGCCTTTAGAGGAGGCTAATGAACAGAAATTCAGTTCCTTCCAGTGAGTTCTAAGCAAACTGCAGTTGAGCTTGGCCATCCTGCTCAAAAGAAGCTGAAGCCCAGGACAGAGACATTGTCCTGTTGGTTGCCTGTGGGTTCGATGTGGGGTTGTTAACGGTCCAAGGGTTTAGCAGTGCAGCAGCTATTCAGCATCACTCGGGCATGGCTGAAAAGTTGAGTAGAAAATAAGAGTGAAATTCTAACTCGAGACTCCTTCACACAGAAAGGGCTTATGAACATATTTAGGGTTTTTTTAATTCACTTCATTTTAGGCTGAGCGATTTAGTCTGGTTGAATGAGGAAACTCCTTGGTTTTATTTTAATTTTCAGTATTTCTAGTAAAGACTGCACTAACACACTTCTATCTCCATTTCACAAGGCTCAGTGAAAAAAAAATGCTGCCTCTCTCCTCTAGGCCCCAATAAGCAGTAAAGAAATTGTTGGATTTATTGTGGTTTTTATAGCATACGTAGGATAAAATGTCATTTACACATTCTTCCAGAGAAAAGATCCGTCACTTCCACAAGTAATGTGTTGTCACAAGCGAGCCCCTCTGGACCACACACGGTGTGATAGTATTCCCCCATATAAATTAGGGGATGGAAAAGCAAAATGATGAAAAGTAGCTCAAGCAGGGATTGATCATCATGAGGTAAAAACCAGAGGGTAGCTGCTGTTAGCAGTTTCAGAGGCAGTTTGATTTGTGACATTTCTGTAGTCTGCATGATCCCCAAAGGCACCAGAAATTCAGAGTTTATCACTAAAGATTGTCTAAGAAATGATACAGTTTTTCAGATCGCTTCGTTTTTCCTTCCTTTCCCAGTACCTCAGAGCGTTTCTGCAGGTACAGTGACAATGCAAGTCTGTTAGGTCTTATTTCTGTCTTCTGCAGTACGGGAAAGGTACTAAGACCCACACATTTGGTGGCTGCGCTTTAATTTCATTGCAGAGAAAATCAATTTGTTCTTTGGGGAGGGTTGGACTGGATGACCTTTAACAGTCCCTTCCAACCCAAACCAGTCTGTGATTGTATGATTTACAGGAGAGCTGAAGTCAACAGCAATAGGGGCCTCCTGCACCACCCAGAACTTTGTCAGGCGGTGAGGGAAACCAGGCAGATTCCGAGGACAGAACATCGTGTTGCAGCCTGCAGATCTTCTAGAAATTCCCCAGTGTTATGTTTGATAAAGTCACTGGGACTGTTAACCCTTTCACACACACCCCCTGCTCAAGTAGTTTGAGGTACGGAGTCTAGTGGAAATAGTGAATCTTGAGATGGATGAAAACCCACTTTGTTTTCTAAGCAAACGAATCTCTCCAGTTATTTTTGGGCTGCTCTGCAGTGCTATACCACAAGTACCTTCAAAGGAGTTATGGGGATTAAAATCTTGCAGCCTTGAGAAAAATAACCCCTGCTTCTATTTAAATATATTTGCATGCACATATAAATAAAATGTGGTCGCCCCTTGGCTTCAGCGTTGCAAACCAGATGATATATTTTTAAACTGGAGTTTCCTTTCCAGCGCTCCGATGACCCGATTGGCCGTGCGCGTGAGGGAGCTCCTTTGTCATTGGCATTTGCTGCAGCTCTGCTTTACTCTGGGGATTTCCCTTTCACTCTTGGAGTTTTTTAGTGGTGAGATGGTTTACCAACTGGCACCTTATCAATGAGCGCGAACTTCCTCTGATGCTGCAAAACAGTGTCTTCGTGAGAAGCCTTGCAGATTGCTCGCCCAAGAGCTGCTCTTTTTTTTTTCTCCTGTGCACAGGGATTTTTGCAGATTTTACTCCCTCAGCCCAGCTTTGTGCAAAGGAAACTGTTTGTGCAGCCGCAGGGCTCACAGCTCTCACTCTCCTGTACTAAAACACAGCGTTGAACAGGGCGTGTTGGCCGTGAATCTGTTGCAGAGTGGACATGGCTCGATACAGTGGGGGAACTACCAGTCACCACATTGTGAAATAAAAGGCCCCAGCAGGAGCAGGGACTGGTGTTTGTTCACTGTTATGTTCAAAGGAGATCTGCATGGCTCCCGCGTAGCTGTGCCCCAGGTTTCCAAATGTGGGCAGATCCATTTAGGCTTTCGGTTTTAAGTGCGTGCCTAAATAAAAATGATCCGGATCATCAGAGCTGTAGAAATGCTCCCAAGGGTCCTGTGGAAGCTTCGGAGAACTAAGACCCTGAAGTTTTGCCTTTTGTTCATGTAAGAATAGGCACCAAGTTTTAAAATGTTGATTGCTCTTTAATTCCTTGTAGCATTATGTGAACATCAGAGCTGTTTGGTACCTGTTTGGCATTTACATCCACTGTTCACACTGTTTCTGGAGGCTGATGGAGCCTACGACATACTTTCAGTTTAAACCTCAGTTCTCATGTGTGTACACTTTCCTGAAAATTAATTTCTCTTAAGGAAGCAGGAGTTAAAGCTTGCAAAAAATGCATTCCGCTCTGATTCTGAGCGGGTGAGGACTGGTAAGAATACGTATTCTGTCTGTCTTAAGCTATTATTTTGTGTCTAAACGGCAACGGAGGGGGGATTCCTAGAAATCCATCTGCTATATGCCAGAGTATTTAAATGTAAAGTGCCTTTTCGCTTGCTGCACTAATACCACAAAAAATGGATGTTATTCATGGTTTCTTTGGTTCAGGAACCTCAAAGCATTTGACAGGAACCAGTCAGCTCTCTGTCATTCTGCATGTTAAGAAGCCAGCTGCCAAAAAGGCACGACTGGTAGCAGGTGGGGGTTAAAGAGAGTGCAGTGCTTGCTCTACCTTCCTCACCAGCAGTGAGATCTCTTCCACTTAGCAGTCTCATAAGCTGCCTGTAAATGATTTGTTTGTCAGCAAGCTGGTCCTTTATCTGATTTGGAGGACAGTTGGCCCAGCACACAAGTAGCGGTTTCCTCACTGGGAAAGCTGCTGAGGCAAAGCTCTCAGAAAAGCTTCTTGCTCCATTCAATCCCAAGAGCCAAGGTCTGCTTCCAGCTGGAAGACTAGAGGGGTGCTCAAGATGCCATGGGTAAAAGATGGGGCTGTGGTGCAGTTGGAATCGTTAATGGTTTTGATGTCATGGAAATAATCATTGTGATCAGGGTAAGAGGCATCCGGAAGGGAATGATCTGAAAGGAGCCTCACAGCAAATCAAGGTGCTCGGTGGGGAGGTGGGATGGAGAGAGCCTGGAGCACAGTAGACGGACTGGGACTGGGTGCAGCGGGAAGGGAAGTTGGTGCTGGCCAGGTCTGGTACAGGAAGGCATAAGGGTGTTGGAAAGCATCTCCCACACTGCATGGAGCTCTGGAAGCTTTTGAGTCTCTCAGCGTTGGGTAACATTTCGGTGGGTGAGGAGAGAAGCAAAGCTGCTTAAAAAAAAAAAAAAAAGGCAGCTGCAGGTGAGCATCTGCAGTTACCAAATTTCCATGATGCTGGGATTTCCCCACCACCCCACCCATGGCTGCAGGAGGTGGCCCAGCTATCATCTCTCCTCCGAGCCACATGCTTTACCACTGAGCTCTCCAGCAGTTAATGAGCTCAGAACGGGGAGGGGCAAAGAAACCTGACTAACGCAGATGTGGTTTTCACATTTCTGTTTGAGCTGAGTGTCCCCTGTATGACTGACGTGAAGCTCTGTGCCAGCAGCAGACCCCAGGGTGCTGAGAGTGTTTCCATGTGAGGGTTATGCACACGGACAGACGGGATTTTGTGAGAATGCAACCTACCTAAACACGACTGCTGCACAACCTGGGCCTATGAAAGATGAGTGATGGTGAGAAAAAGAGCTGGGAAGAGGCCTGGCTTTGACAGGTTCCCCCTGCTCAGCTTCCATGCTGTTGCTGGTCATTTCTCCCAGGGCAGTTGTGCAAAGTCATCTCTCCCCTTGGCTCTGAACCAGTGTACGGCTTGGCTAAATCCTTCTTTTCCTGCAGATGGAATCACAGGTGAATTCAGGTAGTAAAGCCTGTGAGACTGTGTGGGAGGTGGCTGGGATTTTTAATTCCTAGATGAAAAAACTTCTGGAAATACTCAGTGATAAAGAGGAGGCTGCAGCCACCAGAATACATGAGGCTTTGAGGACTGACACGCTTTAGCTACAGAAGCTCAGACCACCTGGAAATGCTCTGCTGTTCACAAAATTTAGTATGTGGAAAACAAACTCATGTTGGCTTTTAGGGAGATGGCGAAAGAGGGGCTGCCAGCTGCGTGCTTTGCCAGGCTCACCCAGAGATTCTTTTCTGCATGTGTTGGAAATGGAAGTACTAATAGTAACGTGCTGGTGTGCTGTAACAAAATAGAAGAATTTACTCAAATTGGATTTACTAGAATTGAATTTACTAGAATTGAATTGTTCTTCAGCTAGGTGAGGAAGACAGGAACGAGTCCTGTTTGTTTGCTGTTAGGCCTTCCAGAGACAGGAGACTATCTCTGAGTTGTTATTCCTCTCAGGTATAAATGGGACACTGGCTTCTTACTTATTTCTTTTTAAGAACAATCTAGAAAATATTTGACAAAGCAATTTTCAGGTCTTGTGATTATTTTTTTCCACATTTCAATGAATTGCAACCTCCGTAATAGACCAGCGGAAGAACCTTATTCTTGTATTTCCAGCATGAAGATGAAATTCAATGCACTTACGAGTAACCAATTGCTGTCACCTCCAAATGAAACACGGTTATGTTGTTCTTGGCACCTGTAGCGCTGGTGAGGAAATAAAATCTACTGCTGGGCTTTTGCTAATAATGGTTGTGGTAATAAGTGACCCAGAAAATGGGCTTGTTTTGTCTCAAGAGCTTCCTCAGGTCTGGGGGGGGGTTGTGAAATAGCCGTTAAAAACTTTAGACATACAGTGAGATCCTCTCGGTCCTGTTTGCCTCGTGCTTACATGTTGCTAGCATTCCCTCTCGTGGCTTTCTGGGGGGTTGATTAAACTCAGTTGGGACCAAATACACTTTCTCTTTGGTTTTTATCGAAGGGCAACGCTCCCATCCCCATTTCTGGTGTCTTCTGGGTTTTAGTATCTTAATACGGGCATTTTTCAATATACTTAATGCTTGTTCCTGCCTCTTCCTGATTTAATGGAACAAGTGATGCTCTCCAGCCAGTTAAGGAAGCAATTACCATATTACCGTCAAAGATGTGGCATGGCAGGCATTTAGAAATCAATATAATTGTGCTTTAAGAGATCAGTTCCTGTGCAAGCAGTGAAGGGATGCCCCAAGATCATCACTGAAATGGGGAGAACTCATCATTCTACGTTTTAATGGAGCCTTTGCAATGTGATGTCAGCCAGAGGCTGAACCTTATTGTGCCGAACAAACCTAAATTTCTCTGTGGGAGAAACTGTTGTGTAAGGAAGCAAGTTGTGTAAGTTTCTTCTGTGTGAAGTTATGTGTGTAAAGTGTAAAATAACTAAAGCAGAGCCTGGAGGTGTTGGTTAACCATCGAACATGTAAAAATCCCTTATTTTAATACAATCACACCTTGTCTCCTGTGCCTAAAATACTTTATGCAGTTCTTTACATTCCATGTAGACATAGTTCGCTCATGTGTCATAACCAGGAGACTTTACTTGAAACTCTTTTACAGGGCACCCGCAGACAGACAATAAACATGTTCTTCTTCCCACCCACAGAGGGACACCCATGTAACTCCACTGTTCTCTGAGACCACTCCCAGTGTACACCAGTGCAGAGCAGAATTGGGGCCAGTTACTGCAGATGTGCATGTTGCATCAAAGTGCAGTTAGGGGCAGGGACTTCCTGTCGACAGAGCTGCCAAAGAAACATCTTCATGCAAATGAAGGGAGCAGGTCGCTATATAAGGGTGGTTTTCTCCCCCGTGGCAGATCTAAGAACCAGCCTAGGTGTATGGTGTGCGAGATAGCTCCTGCCTTAAGGGTGGCTCCTGAAATCAATGATGCCGTCGAGGGAGTACTTGGACTCATTTCAGAAATTTCTCATCTGCTGCCTGTCCTACTGAAACCAGGCAGCAGATGAAGGAGATGCAGCTTTGCTTAAAACTAAAGCTGACTTGGAGAGGGGCAAACTGACCACTTGTCATCTTCTCTGTCCAGGAAGAGGAAAAAAGGAAGGCAAAGGAGGAAGAGGAGAAGAGAGAGTATGAAGAGTACCTGAAGCTGAAGGAGAGCTTTGTCGTTGAAGAGGAAGGGGTTGAAGAATCAATGACAGAAGAGGAGGTATGTGTGTTAGGCTGCTACCGCAGCAACCTTTGCCTTTGTTAGACTCAGGTTACCCTCACTGCGTTCTGCCTCGTGTAAAATGAACTTGAAAGTAGGAATCAGCCAAATGTTTTTGCTTGTAAAAGCTATATGGCGAATATGGCATAGGTTAACCGAGAGTGTTTCCTGGGGAGCAGTAGAGTCCCTTGTTGCAGACTCCCACGAGTTAGTTTAGATTGCTAAGGCAAATGCCTGTCTCTGGAAAGGCTTTAATGAATTAAAAGTCATCTTGGAATTCAGATCATCTTTTACTGTCGTCAGCTCTGCCCTTCCCATACAGCTGGGCCAGATGAAAGCAAGGCTAAATGTGGAGCTTGGTAGTGCCCCCATATCTTGAGGAGAATTGCCTGGGTTTGGTTTTATTTTCTAGCCCACGGCTGCTGCAGTGAAATCAAACTAAAAAACCAAGCTCTCTCTTCAAAGGCTTCTGTTAGGAGAATTCACAGGACACAACCGCAGTGCTTGTGAGTCGTATGCTGGAAAACTGCACATTCAGGGTCACACGTGATGGCTGTGGTTGATATTTCACTCGTGTGTAAGGCTCTGGTGTGCTTCTCCTGTGGCTGCCTGCAGCTGGGGCTGGTGATTGAAGGGTGATACTTGACATATCGCAGCAGACTGGAAAAGCTTCTGCTGTTGTGGGAGGCAGCGTTCTCGTTCTGCCTGCTGAAAACCTCTTCAGCTCGGTTTAATTGCTGTCAAATGCTGCAATTGCTCTTGGGCTGTAGCTGCCAAATTTGAACTGTCCAATGCATTTGCTAAGTGGTTTTTTTCAGGGCCGTGTGTGCATTTGCTCCTCTGCCAAAGCAACCCTGTTGAATTGAATGAATTTGCCTTTAGCATGACTGAGAGTGGCTTTGGGCTGAGGAGCTTGTAATGAGTTGATACCTCTCAACATTAGTCACGAGCTCTCATTATGGTCCCATAAAGATAAATTCCTCCATTGTGCTGGGATTAACACCAAGAGAGTCGTATCTGGTGATGGGGAATTTCCTCAGTACAGCAAAATGCCTGTTTTCTATAGAAAGTTCCTTCCCAAATGTGTGCCTACCCTGTCAGAAGATCAGAAATATTAAATTGTTCCTCTTCAGACACCCTGTAAAGCGAGGGTGGGTTTTATTGCCTGTGTTCCTACAGCTGCCTGTCACAGAGAAATTCATCTTTCAAGGGCTGGGAACAGAGAACGGTGTCCCTCACTCAAAAGAGCTTGGCAGGCAGTTGATGATCCTGGATCTCAACCTAAGATCTCTTTGGTAGGGGTGGGGAGTCAGAACTTGAAGAGGAGGCAATTTCAAAGTGATCTGCAGAGACAGTCATAGGTACAGAGTTGTTTGGAGACACCAGCCCTGCAGAAATGGCAAAGCACCCTCCTGCCTTTTGGTGGTTGATGTCCCAAAGCTCTTCAGTGTCCTGTCACAAGAGCTGACTGTGCCTTGTGCTGCTGAGCCAAACGTGCTGAAAATGAAGGCCCTGAGACCAGAGCTAAGCAGTTCATTAAGGCTGATTGATTTCCAGGCTTGCAGAAGAACCCCATCTCTTGTTAACTTTAAACACATGTTGTTTTCATTGCCTTTGAAAACCAAGCTGCTATATCGAAATGCCGGATTTCAGGTGTACGAGCTTCCACATGTGCTGCCCAGCTGTGTGCTGCACTTGACCATCTGCGTGAGCCGCCTCCTGAATCACTCCCATGTTTTACCTCTGTACAAAACATCCTCTGTTCGTGTGCATAACTAAATACACGTTGCACAGACTTGACCAGATGTGGTTATTTCAGGGTTTGTGTGATGGGAGGAATAAAATATTCAAAGATTCCCTTTCAGAAAACACTTAAAACACAGTTGTTTCTGAGTCATATTCTGTCTTACTAGTACTCGGTTTCATGTTCATGAGTTGAAAATAACAATTGTTTTCTTTGCTATGTCCAGTCCCGCAGCTTCCTAATGGAATTTCTCGAATACGTGAAGGTAAGAAACCACTGGTCTTTCTCCTCCTTCCATTCCTGTGTGAAATACCTTGGTCAAAGAGCTGAGTTGCAGAAAGACGAGAAATCTTTACTTCCTCTTAGATTTACTTCAGTATTAAAACGAGTACCAAAAGTGATACCTGAGATACAGTCTGACACATGAGCCTATCCCTCAGTGTTCAACTGGTTTGTAATTACAGCTGGGCCTTGGCTTTTCAGGGCAGGATTGTAGCTCTTACCCTCTTTCCTAAGCACGGGCGTTACAAACCCTGCACCTGGTGGATCGCCCTGGGAGGTTATGGACAACGATCTGTAAGGAAAAATGCTTCTTTCTCCAAATGCTTCTTTCTCCACTACTGTTATATCAAAGGTCAAATGCATTTTTCTACTCTCACCCTATCAGTATTATGCAAATCTTTTGTGCTAATTAATCCCTTTCCTCCTTTACTGGAAGCTGGAGTCTTCCCCAACAGCGTATTGCACGTGTCTGAAAGGGGTCATTAGTAAGCAAACCGCCTCCACACTGGTGCTGCATCCCACGGCCATCAGGCCACAGCGAGAGAGGCTGCCGGGGCTGCATCTGCCAAGTGCTGGCTGGTCAGCGTGATCTTGGGGGTAATTTGGGAATGTCTAAGGTAGAGGCGCTCAGAGCTGGGCCATACCTTCTTTGCTGAAGCCAAAATGAAAACAGCCCCTGTTTGGTAACCAAGTTCCCAGCATAAACCAGTCAGCTCTGATCAAAGCACCACGAAAAGCGGATGAGACAACAGAGAACAGAAGCTCTCAGTGACACGATCAAGAGCAGAAGTAAAACCATGTGGTGACAATGAACCATCAGATGGATCATTTCATTTTTATCTGTGGAAATGGACTACATGGATTGGGTGATCCCAGTTCACCCATTCCCATCTAAGGCTTTCCAGATACAGCTGAGCTGTGGATTATGAAAAAGTGCTGTTCTTTGTCCTAGGGCAGCTTGTTGATCAGGAACAGGAGGTAGAACAACAGGATATTTCAATGTCCCCTGCGATCTTCCACAAAAATAAGGAGGGTTTCCAAGGGATAATGCAGTGGGGTCAGATTCTGCACGTTGTCCTGGTGGTCGTGGTGGATGCCAGAGATTAGTCACACTCTGAGTCTGGTGTTTAAGCACGTCTGTATAGTTTTATATTAGTCACTTCTACGTGACGTCAGAGAAATTAAGCACAGGCTGAAAACCTACTTCAGAAGCACTTCAGCACTTGATGTCCCACGTAGAGATGAGCTGCAGAACTGGGGCATCGCTTTCTTTTACGAGGTTTAGCTGGTTGGGGTTTTTTTATAATTTTGAAATTTTTTTTTAATTTTGAATTTGTACTTGATGATATATCGCGCTCCTCTTCTGTTCTATTCACAGACCACTCTCAGAGGTGCGGAGTAACCAGCTCATAATGGGAGCTTTATGGTTGTACTTCGTGCTGCAGCTGCACAACCTGAGTGTATCAAAATATTAATAACGCAGTGGGCAGAGGTCAAAGAGAGGCTGAGCAGCTCCTTTGCTGGGGATCGCTGGCTCTGTGGGTCCAGGGACATGTGAGCCTGCGCTTTGTCCATCAAACTGTTCTTACCCGGCTTGGCAGCGTATCACCAAACTCATCGGAATTGAGACAGCAAACTGTGTTTGAAAGGGAGAGCGAAGGACACACAGCTTTACCCCTCCTGGTTTTTATCCTTTAAGTAAAACAACACAAGCTAAGGAAAAAAAATCCTACTCATCTTAATGCTGGAAGCTCTGTTCCATCCTTTGCTGAGACGGCAGCAGAATCACACCTAAAATGAAGTGAATTTGGCAAAATGTGGATGCGTCTACATTGCTTTCTGAAAGTTAAGCCTGTCTCTCAAACACAAAGCATGTGGTGAAGTGTTTTGCTTGCCTGGGACCTCGCAATGCCATTCTATTCCAGAGTGTGCGTGGGGAGAGCATCCCAACCCCACCCTCTGGGCTCTCACAGCGGGATCTCTCTTGGAAAGCTTCCACTACACTGGTCATTGAGGGCAAATATTTTTAAGTGAAGGTTTAAATCCTG
Source organism: Buceros rhinoceros silvestris (assembly GCF_000710305.1). Lineage (NCBI taxonomy): Eukaryota > Metazoa > Chordata > Aves > Bucerotiformes > Bucerotidae > Buceros > Buceros rhinoceros. The sequence goes on from NW_010397313.1 coordinate 26,920, forward strand.
TTTTTCTTGTTTTTGTGGCCTTGTACACTCCCCTCTATCCTTTTAAAAGAAGATGTGACGAATCCTGGCAGTTCCCAGCTCTGAGAACTGAATTCCATGGACTGGTTCCAACTCCATGTGTTCAGTCCATGGTATTCAGTTCTCTAGCTTGGCTGCATCGAGCTTCACAACTACTCAGTCCGTGTGTGGCTTTTTCTGGTTGGATGTTTAGTCATGAAAAAGACGTTTCTGTTTATTTCTTCAGTGTCCTTTCATTGCACTTTCAAGATCAGGAACTATCGTTTGAAGTGAACGTAGCTCTTGTGGCTGTACAAATATGGCTTCTAGGGGTGTAGTCCCTAGTGTTAACTGAACAGAGTTCTCAAAAGTGTTCTGTATTTTCCAAATTCCTTATAAGCAGCGCATCTTTTTACCGCATCAAAACAGGAGATTTTAACGCACTTGCCGGTAAGAACACAGGAACCAAGTAACTCCAAGTATGGCATTAATACCCGTGACATCAGTAAAACAGGCTAAAGCACTTGATGCTGCTAGTCCTGTCTGGATATTTCTGTATGCACTGATCTGCGATTGAAGGTTTTAAAATGTGCTTTAAACATCTCTCAAAGGAAAAAGGGATCTTGCTAAAGCCTCCTGGAAATGAGGACCTCGGGTGGCAGGAGAACGGAGCCCTGGCTACTATTTTCCTTGTGCTCACCCTGTCCTGATGTCAGGAGAGGTTCAGGGTGAACGCAGGCAAAAATGGGCTTGAGTCTTCATTAAGGTGGGGCAGAGCAAACAGCCTTTCCACAGAGCAAAGGTTTTCATCAGAAAAAAGTGCTTTGGCAGGTTACTTTGTCTATTAAATGCATTTTTTTTATTTGAAAGATAAATTCTCAACCGTGTGTAACTCTTGTTTGTCTCCATAGAAAACAAAGGTAATCCAGCTGGAGGACCTGGCTTCGCATTTGGGTCTAAGAACACAGGTAAGCACTAACCTCTGGGGTGCAAATATAAGAAGTGAGCTTAAAAGGAGAGGAGAGAAAGTGAGTAAATAAGGGTAACATCTCTCTTCATTCTGTTCTCTAAACATTCTGTGCGTTGACTCTGAAGAATAGTCACGGTTTGGCTTAGTTTGAGCACATTTGACATATATTCCTAAGTGACCCGTTTTCTGTTGTTCTGTACCTCGACTAAACTTGGGGTGCCCCTTCGCAGCAGCTCTACGTCCAGGCTGCTGTAGCAGTGCTTGTTCTTTGGACTGGCCACAGAAGTTTCCTCTTAAATGGAGCAGGAGAAATAATACACAAAGCTCTGAAGTGTATCGAGCGTAGCTGGGTTCTTGGAGCAGTACCTCATGGTACTTCATGGAACTCACGTGCTGTATTGGCACTATCCAGCCCTCGCCTGGGAAGATTTCTGTAACCACCCCCACTCCTTGAAACAGCCAGGGAACTTAGCGATAGAAGTCTCTTTTGGAGGTAAAATTATTTGAACACCTCAAAATGCAGAAGCTCACTCCATCCTACGTCCAAGGGGATTACTGCATCGGTGTGGAGATACTGGTGTCTGTCCTTCCCTGAAGGCTTTAACACAGAGGAATTAAACATAAACCTTCATCTGTAGTTTATCTGGACATGGTGACATGCTTTTTGCCTCTCTCTTGATCAGTCTGTTATTGCTTCTTCTCTTCTGCACAGGATGCGATTAACAGAATCCGGGACCTGATGGCAGACGGCACTTTGACAGGTGACAGCCAGAACACAAAGGGCACTTTATTGTAGCTGGTGAATAGCTGGTGCAGGAAAAGCCTTTGCCAGCATAGAGAGAGACTTGCGGTGTCGTTTGTTTGAACTGTAGAGCATCACAGAATCACAGAGTGGTTTGGGCTGGAAGGGACCTTCAGAGCTCACCCAGTCCCTGCAGGGAGCAGGGACATCTGCAACTAGAGCAGGGTGCTCAGAACCCCAAGGGCCAACCTGACCTGCAATGGTGCCAGGGATGGGGCTTCTCCCACCTCTCTGGCCAACCTGGGACAGGATCTCACCTCCCTCACTGTCAAACATTTCTCCCTTCTCTCTGGTCTGAATCTCCGTCTTCCAGCTGAACCCATCACCCCTTGTCCTGTCCCAACAGCCCCTGCTGAAAAGCCCCTCCCCAGCTTTCCTGGAGCCCCTTTCAGCACTGACAGGTCGCACCCCTTTCAGCACTGACAGGCCGCACTAAGGTCTCCCCGCAGCCTTCTCTGCTCCAGGCTCAACACCCCCAGCTCTCTCCCCTCCCCTCCCAGCAGAGGGTTCCACCCTCCCATCACTCCTGGGGCTCCTCTGGCCTCGCTCCAACAGCTCCATGTCTCTGCTGGGCTGAGGATCCTAGCAGGACTTGATAAATAGATACTTTTTTACTCTCTCTGCTTAGCTGCCGTGAAACCACTGTGTAAGGCACTCTGAGATGTGATTGCTCCTACGATACATTACAGACGTGAGGGGTGAATTGTCCCAACAGTTCAGGAACCAGCTCTAGGCTTCTGTGTGTTGACTGAGCCTCACTGAAGATCCTCAGGGCTTGCTGAGCAGCTGCTGTGAAGGATGTGTGCTGAAATCTGAATCTAAAAGAATCACTTGGATGTTTTGGGGTGGTTCTCCAGCCTGTTTGAAAGGTGCTGTGGCTAAAGCCAGGACAGGGGCACAGCATGGCATGCTGTGGGAAGGGCAAATGTCCCAGCGTGCTGTAGTAAGCAGAGTGCTTGTTCCTAACCCACACTACTGAAGTTGGAGTGTAAGCAGAGCCCGGGCATGTGGGTAGCTCCAGGTCTGAGCAAGCCTGTTCTATAGCTAAGCAGCCTTTTTCTTCCTGAGGATGAAGTAGGGGAAGGTGCCAGGGCAGACATTTATTGACCTGACACTGTGGTCATGGCTGGGAAACAACTGTCTTGGTGGGTACGTGTGGGTACCCATTCAAATGACCTAAAAGTGCTCTGAATCAAAGCGTAAGGACGTGTCCTGGCCTGGCTGTGTCTGTGGCCTGAAAGGTGTGTGAGGGGGCTCTCTGCCTTGCGTTTCATCCTGTAACACATTAAGAACAGAGAGATCCATTCTCACTCTTGATGAAACAACTGAAATGCAGAGATGGAGCTTTGTTCCCTTTTTGAGGGCGAGTTGGACTGGCTGGGCTGGGCCCGGCAGGACCTCTGAATCACCTCCCGGACCCTCTTGCTGCTCTGCCTTTCTCCTCCTGCTGCCCGGGTCCGGAACAGGGGCACTAATCCACTGTACCTGAGGTAGCTGCTGTGGTACTCCCAGCTCGTTGCGCTCAGTGAAAAGAGTGTGTTCCTTTGAACCAAATTAGTCTTTCCAAGGCACTCAGCTACTGTCACAGCCCTGCTCAAAGACCCGGCGGTAGATAGGAGATAAAAGCCCAGCTGCCAGCACGTCATCCTGCCTGCCCTAGATATGAAATGCAGCCTCAGCAGCTGGAACGTCCCTTCCAAAAGGGACTGATGTCTGTCGGGAAGTGAGAGGAGCCAAAGTGCTGACTTCAAGGTCCTTTCTTTCCCCCCGTAGGTGTGATAGATGACAGAGGAAAGTTCATCTACATCACTCCGGAGGAGATGGCTGCCGTGGCGCAGTACATCAAACAGAGAGGACGAGTCTCCATCGCAGAGCTGGCCCAGGCCAGCAGTTCCCTCATCAACCTCCAGCCCGACAGCCGCGCTGCTGCTCCAGCTGTGGCGTGAGCAAAACACAGCGGGAGTTTAACCTTTTAATGAATAAACCACATCATTAAAACCAAACGAGGGCCTCCAGTCCGTTCCCGGTGCTCGACGATAGGGTGCTCTTTCTAAGCATCAGCTGCCAGACTTGCCCAAAAGTTTCACTTTTGGTTCTGTTAGAGCTGGTGTAAAATAGGACGGACTTTTGTACTAGCTGAAAACTCGGGGCTCAAACACCCTGATGCACCCGTTCCCCAGGGACATCAGGAGGGGTTTATGACAGCACCCAGAAGTTTTATTGTTTTACAGATTCTGATGTCAAATATATTTGGGGTTGGTTGTATTGGGGATTCTCCAGATTTTCTCTGCACTTAGGGAGCTTTCTAAATTTGTGGCAGGGACTTGACCATCTGATGGGCGGGCAGGGGCGAGGCCCCCAGATGGGAGGATAAAGAAAATACCACGAGTGTACCTGTATTCTTAATGGAACTCTGGAACTGTGAGAACTTCCAGAGGTTATTGCAGAATTTATCTTCTGATTCCAGCCACATTCTGATGATTCATCCTTTGAAGTAAGAGCTAGCTCAAAAAAACCCAAAATTCAGGCACTATGACTCATGCAATTAGTGTTACGAGTCAGTGATTATTAATATATTAATTACAGGGGTCAGTGTATTTCCTGCAGAAGAATACTTATGGTTTTTAATAGCCTAATTGATGCTTTATTAATTCATTTCTCTGAAATCAACGCGGATATACAGTAATTGGGGAGGGCAAGAGGGGCTGGTTTGGTCTCTGCCAGACTTAGAGTCAACTCAAGGGGGCTAAAAGCTGCGCCAGGAGTGAGGTGAGGCAGCAAGGACACGATGGAAGGAAGCGATTCCCTGTTTAACCTCTGCTGCACATGAACCGGGCAGGAGTGCGGAGTGATGTGAAGATCAGTGTGTTGCCCAGCCATAACCAGCAGAGATTCCTTGAGATTTGAGGCTTCTCCAGCCTCTTAATTAATCATGATTTGATTTTGCCATGATTTTTTTTTTTGTTCCGTCCTAAACCATTCTTGTACTAAAATAAACAATAGTGAAATAATCATGGAGATTTGTATTGGAGGTATTTTTTCCAAGGTGTTAAAGGGTTTTGTGAGACACAGGAGCCAGCCAGCAGTGGTGCAGCTTGGACAAGGTTTGTGTCTTGTGGTACACAAATAATTCAGGCTGTTTCACTGGAGTTTCACAGGGCCTGTGCCAAAGCCAAAAGGGCTGTTTGTGGTTCATCAAAAGGGTTTGCGGTTCACTGCCAGGTCGCAGAAAGATCGGGTAAAAGCTGCAGTCAAAAGAAGGTGCCAGGCAGAAGAATGTGATGGTCAAAGTGTTTATCACCAGCCAAATCCACAGTATGTTGGAGAGCTCTAACAATAACAGGCGCCTGAGAAGGGTGGAAGCTCCTGCTTTGAGTGCTGCAGGAACGTGTCCACCCGCAGTGAAGCATGAGGTAGGCAGGGCTGCCAGGCCCGACCCTTCCACCTGAGATACGGGTCACCAAACAAGTTCCATAGCCCTTTTCTGCATGTTGTCTGTCATTGTGGGAGACCAGATTGAACCTGTGGGTCCCTTCCAGTGCTGAGCTCACCCAGTGCCGTGTTTGGGCATCTGTGCTGCGTTTACCCGTGATTCCCTACTAGGGATTCCCAGCATGGGCCAACTGCTGCTCCTAAGGTCATGGAATCTGGACCGCAGTTCTGGTGATGGTCTTCACAAGAGCTGATGTCATCTGGCTGGACCATATTGTAGTCTCAGATGTAACATCAGCCAGGATGAGGTGTGACAGCATAGCTGTGCCATCCTCTTCCACCATTTCCATTCTGGATCCTTGCACCCAATTGCATCATATCGGTGTTAAGGAAAACTTGTTTCTCTCTCATTGTTTTGGGGTGGTTTGTGATCTTCACTGCGTGTAACTCAAGAAGCCAGATGGGAAAAAACTAGGTGACAAAAGCACTCGTAGGCTTCAAACTCTCCTGAAAATAGGTGGGAGCAACTCGTGCTCTGCCTCTAAGAAATTGTTTCACTTAGAATCACGGAATGGTTTGGGTTGGAAAGGACCTTCAAAGCTCATCCAGTCCAACCCCCTGCAGGGAGCAGGGACATCTGCAACTAGAGCAGGTTGCTCAGAGCCCCAGGGGCCAACCTGACCTGCAATGGTGCCAGGGATGGGGCTTCTCCCACCACTAATCTGGGCAACCTGGGAGAGGGTCTCACCACCATCACAGGGAAGAATTTCTTCCTTACAACCCATCTAAATTTTCCTCTTCCAGTTGAACCCATCAGCCCTTCTCCTGTCCCAAC
>NW_010397313.1:32989-38034 GCF_000710305.1 Buceros rhinoceros silvestris
CTCGTCCGGCTGCGTCAGGTCACTCACAGCCCACTCACATCCAGCCTGTCCTTGAACACTGCCAGGGCTGTCCACAGCTGCTCTGTGCCCATGTCTCACCACTCTCACGGGGAAGAGTTTCTTCCTAATATCTACTCGAAATCTCCCCTCTTTCAGTTGAACCCATCACCCCTTGTCCTGTCCCCACAGCCATGCTGAACAGCCCCTCCCCAGCTTTCCTGGAGCCCCTTTCAGCACTGACAGGCTGCACTAAGGTCTCCCCGCAGCCTTCTCTGCTCCAGGCTCAACACCCCCAGCTCTCTCCCCTCTCCTCCCAGCAGAGGGTTCCACCCTCCCATCACTCCTGGGGCTCCTCTGGCCCCGCTCCAACAGCTCCATGTCTCTGCTGGGCTGAGAAAATCCCAGCTGGCGCTAAATTAGGGGACAACCCCTCCGTGTCATTCCTGAGACAGGTGGTGTCCCTAATGTCCTGGGTGAGGATGGAGGCTGAGGATGGTCCGTCAACACCTGGGATCTCTCCTCCTCCCCTGGTTTTTATACCAGCCCTAACCCTCCGTCACAGGATTGCAGTCCTGCAGGACGATACAAGATTCACCTGACTCCCCCAGAGCACTGATCCACTCCACGGAAAATTTTATGGGGTCAAGCACAAAACCTGGGCTCTTCGCTGAGGGATGTTCCGTATGCAAATGCCTCCTCAAAACCAGCTCTGGGCAAGGACACATTCTCCGCTCCCCTCTGTGTTAGAACCTGGACAGGTTCCTTGTTCTGCTTCCTGCTGCTTTGCCTGATCTTTGATCCTTTTTTAAAACGCTGGAACATCCCCCTATTACTTGGCTTTAACAAAAACTTTAACCCTCCTATTTTCAGTGAAACTTTGCCCATGCCTCTTGCAGTGTTTTGTCACTGGGTTTCCCTCTCAACTAGCACGAGAGCTCCCAGGTAACTCTGCTTGTACATGGAAGGAATGATAAGAATAATGATTACTAGCTCATCCGAGTGAGCTTGGCCTAATTCTGCCATTCCAGCCCAAGGCAAAGGGGAAAAAAAAACAACCTTGTGTTCAGATCACCCAAGCTGAGATCTGATCACAGAAAACTCCAGCTTCTCCCTCAAGAACATCTTCTGAGTGAAGCATTTTCAGGTATAAAAATGTAAAAGCCACCAATGTCACAACTTTTCATTTCATGTGTCCGTGGCAGGAGTTTTAGAGCCCGTCGGCCTCATAGTCTCCGGATTTCCTCAGTAACTGTGGAACAGATATGGGGATTTTTACGCTGTTTGGGGTTCTCTTTTAATTGTGTGTGTTGATCCGTGGAGGAAAACGCTAAATAAGACGGTGAATCATGAAGCTGCTGCAATATTCCCCTCTGCACAGAAACAGCCACATTCTGGATCCACAGATCTATTTTTTTTCTTAACTATTTGAATTTTTTTTTTTAACCCTAGAAGCAAGTTCAGAGCGTTAGTACCTCTCTGTGGCTTGAACACAGGGATCCCCCAGCAGGGCTGATGTCCAGGAGGCTTTTATGACTGGAACACTGTAGGGATGGGACCTTAATTCTGTTCATCTTCTCTGATACAAAAAAAAATTGAAGGTCAAGTAAAACAAGGGAGGTGAAAAAAAATCCCCTTCCTGCCCTAACGACAAAGGAAGATTTGATGATCTCTGTGGAGACATCTGCGTTCATCAAATATGTAATTTTTCTGTCCCCAGAGACAAGTCATTCATCTCTGTTTAGATGGTGGGACCAAGAGTGGCAACAGCTAAACTGATTTTTGGGAACCATTTTCTGAAGGGTCCGCAGGTGGCCTGGGACAAGACCCCGCAGCAGCGCTGCCCCGGCCCACCCAGCCCACCTGGGCCAGGGTTGCTTCCTTCACCCTTCAGAAGGCTCCTTGTTACAGGGCAAGCTCAACCAGCTTGGTGTGAGATACCAAAATAACTCCAGATCGTTGACCAGTAACCCGATTCATTCTCTTTTGAGTCAAAGAGCTGCACTTCCCTTTCTGGCACCCGATAAACCCCCCTGAGGTAGCTCATCTCCTTCCAGAAGTGCCTGCGCAGCTGTTTGATGGTCTCAAAAGTGCTGAGCTTGCACATAACGTCGGGACAACTGAGCTTCTGCTGACTGCATCCAAAATCGTTGAACGACTGGCCTGCCCCGCCCCGTCACAGGGGAGGCTGTGAAGAAAACCAGCCCCTGAGAAGAGGAGCTCCAGGGAAGAGTCAGTTTTGGAGATACATCACGGCTTGGAAGCCAGTTAGGCCGTGCTCAGGGCTGCTTACCTGAGGGTCTGGCCCAGAAACCCCAGCAGATGCCTGAGTATTTGAGTCTGGCAGGAATGTATCTTCCCCAAGTCAATGGATTTCCCTGAGCAGCTGGACAGGTGAACTAAAATGATGAGACTTTTAGGCCAGGTTCGACAGGGCTTTGAGCAACCTGCTCTAGTGGAAGGTGTCCCTGTCCATGGCAAGTTCCTCAGACCACCATGAGCTCACAAGGAAGGTCCTGGAGGAAAAGTAGGGTGAACGCTGAAGAGATGTTTCTGCTAAAATGTGAATGCCGCCATTCAAGACCTGCACGAGATCCCACCAGATCCCACCTGCAGTGAGGACAGTCCTGGTTATTCACAGGACCAATGTGTACATCATAAACTCTCTTAAATCATAGAGTCACCGAATCACAGAGTGGTTTGGGCTGGAAGGGAACCTTCAAAGCTCATCCAGCCCACATGAGCTCACAAGGAAGGTCCTGGAGGAAAAGTAGGGTGAACGCTGAAGAGATGTTTCTGCTAAAATGTGAATGCCGCCATTCAAGACCTGCACGAGATCCCACCAGATCCCACCTGCAGTGAGGACAGTCCTGGTTATTCACAGGACCAATGTGTACATCATAAACTCTCTTAAATCATAGAGTCACCGAATCACAGAGTGGTTTGGGCTGGAAGGGAACCTTCAAAGCTCATCCAGCCCAACCCCCTGCAGGGAGCAGGGACATCTGCAACTGGAGCAGGTTGCTCAGAGCCCCAAGGGCCAACCTGACCTGCAATGGTGCCAGGGATGGGGCTTCTCCCACCAGTCTGGGCAACCTGGGACAGGGTCTCACCACCCTCACAGGGAAGAATTTCTTCCTTACACCCCATCTAAATTTTCCTCTTCCAGTTGAACCCATCACCCCTTGTCCTGTTCCAACACTCCCTGCTGAAAAGCCCCTCCCCAGCTTTCCTGGAGCCCCTTTCAGCACTGACAGGCCGCACTAAGGTCTCCCCGCAGCCTTCTCTGCTCCAGGGTGAATTTGGGATATCCCATATGTTCAGTGCACGTATACACATACGTACGTGGAATTGTCCTATTGTCTCTTCCAGAGGTCCAGCAAGTTTTCAGGGACTGCTGGATATCCCTGAATCCCTGGTAAACAAAGAGTTTCCATCATTTTCTGACCAAACAGAAGGTGTGGTTCAGGGTTGTATGTTAACACTGAACAGCTCTCAAAGGATGGAGTTCACAACAGATCCAGGGAACGGGAGCTGCAGGCTGCAAATTGAAGATTTAATGAGGTTTTGAAGGAAATAGGACATGGAAGAAAAGAACGCTGCAAGATGGGTTTTGAGAGCATGGTGGAGATAGTAGAAGCTGCAGGTGTCTGCTGAGCAGGAGGTCTGAAGAAGAACAGTGAACCCAGAAGTGGAGAAAAGAGAGGAAAAAGCCAGATGGGGGAGGAGGGACAAGGTTGAGAAGATGAAATGAGCAGCAGGCCCCACTGGAAGAGAAGACGGCATGAGAGCAGAGGCCAAACAGGAACCAGAGGAGACACAGCAAATGTTGAGGACTCACAGCCCGGCCAGTGCTATGACACGTCTCTGCAGAGACAGGAGAGAAAGGCCCTGACATCCACACCAGTGCCAGGTGGAGGATCTGCATGGCAGCAGAATTCTGTGGGAAACGTCACTGGTCTGTCATGGGAGAGATCCAAATGGGGGTGAAGTGCTGCCTGCTAGGAGCAAAGGCAGAGGTCCTGCCATGAGGTTTGGAGGGGACTGGGGGAGCCTGGGCAGAAAATGGCACAGCTACCAGAGCCCTGTGTGAAAGAGAGAGTAAGAGAGCTGCAGCAACCACAGTGGGGTGGTGAGCGAACACGCTGAGGTGGGCTGGATGCAGGCAGGAGAAATCAATAAATTCAGAATGAAGTGTCCAGTGGAGCTCCAGAGGCAGGATACTTCCCCAGCCCTACACCACGTGTGAACCACCCAGGTCAGATGTTCTGCAAAGACCTGGGCAGCAGCATCACAGTCTTTTGGAAAGGAGGGACACAAGGAGCCAGCAGGAGATTTCTCTGGGACATGTTGTCCTTCGTGCAGGCAGGTGAAGCAATCCTGTTTTGCACTGTCTGTTGTGTTTGCTCCATCTCATGTTGTTTCCTCTTTCTTTTCACCTTTGGCAGTGCAAGTCATTCCCTTGCGCCCAAAGGGGTTGAGCTTCTTGCACGTGCTGATGGAAGTGATTTCCTTGACATCCTCACACGCTTCACTGCTGCCCCCCTCATCTTCAAAAAACCGGAGTGACCGACACAAATACACGCAATAGTCACAGAATCACAGAATCGTTGTGGTTGTTGCCCCAGCACTGACAGGTCCCCACTGACCCCTGGCCCTCAGCTCCACCTCCACACGGCTGCTCAACCCCTCCAGGGATGGGGACTCCACCACTGCCCTGGGCAGCCTGGGACAGCCCTGCACAACTGTTCTCCCTATTTTGGCAGGTAACTCTGGCCGTGGGAAAGTTTTCTTCCTCTTGCATCACCTACACGAAAGGGGCATTTTCTCTCTTAAGGAGGATTTTGCCTTCATTGAGTGTTTTAATTCCCATCTGCCCTGATGAAACCCTAGCTCTCTAGGGTAACCTCCTGCTGTCACACGTGACCACAGGAGTCATGTCCACCCATCATGGGGACCCCAGACCTTGCTCAGCCCCAGCACCTTCAGTGGCTGCTGCTCCTGGAGATAGCTCAGCCCCTGAGGCCCATCGACCTGTGCTCTGAGTT
>NW_010397313.1:38156-45276 GCF_000710305.1 Buceros rhinoceros silvestris
CCCTAGGGTAGCCATGGAAGGACTCCCAGAACAGTGAGATGCTGTGTGAGGGGTGTAGGATCTCCAGCTCAGATGACCCAGCAGAGAAACTGGTGGTGGGAACGTTCCTGTATGCCAGGTGGCATCTGAGCTTGGCAGCTGGTAGATGATCTGAAGCTGCGTAGAGGCTCAGGTTCTCTTTCTGCTGCATGGCTCCCTGTGGGTAAGGGATGTGCCCAACCTTTCAAAGGCTGGACTCACCTGGTCTCCTGATGCAGCCCATGGAGAGAGATGGACAACTGAAGTGCACAGAGGATGGGATGCAGACCCTCCTCCCCAGGCCACATACACCCAGCTCAGCTGCACAGCTCCCAGCCAGCTGATATCAAGATGGACAACCTCTCCTTGACTCTTCTGCCAATGTAAATAGGGAACCAAGTGAATTCAGGCAAAGGGTGGATGGATGTAGAGGTGGCAACCAAGATGCATGACTGCCTACTCTGGGGGACAGAGAACGGACATAGCAGGACACGTACAGGTATAACCTGATCTTCAGGCACCTTCAGGATTGCCATTTACCCAGCTGATATGGTTGTCTCTAAAACCTACAGGTCCTCACGCAGACCTGTTTTCCTTTCAGACCATTTTAGTGGCCTAAAATGTCATTAAGATGACCTAAAAGCACGATCAAAATGGTTACAGAGAGGATTACTGTAGGAGGGACTGGCACCTCCTCCTCAAACACCTGCTGGTCAGGTGGATCCAGGGCCACTGCAGATTACAGAGATTTCTGGTTTGTCTCAAAGGAAACTTTCTGCCAGCATCAAATTAAGGTCAGGGGACAGAGCGGAACGACGGCCTCATTTCAGCCTGGCAAGGGAACCTGGAATCAGGGGCACGGGTACCGCAGTCACGTTTGTGCTGCACAGGGAAGGACACGGGTGCCCTGGTCGTGCCTTTGGACAGTCTCCCACATCAGGAGAGCTGGGTAACATTTTAGTGACTTATTTTCTTTCTCCATTCTCCTGCTAGGAAGATGCTTCCCTGGCCTGTCGTGTGTGAGCTCCTCGCGCTTCGCATGAGCTCTTTGGGGAGGGCAGGATTCAGGCGGCTGAGGGGGAACAGCGGGACTCATGGAGGGAAGGTTCCAAGCAAGGAGAGAGTCTGTGCTGGGGCAAAGACTGCAGCAGGGGCTGCAGGAGGGGCTGCTAAAGCTGAAGCCAAAGCCGAGCTGGCAGTAGGGAAGATCCAAGCGTCTCATCCTCTCCAGTACAAAGCCAGCCCCAGGGTGGGTTGAGGGCATACCAAGATATGGCAGCTCCTGAGAACACCCTTACCTGAGTCATGACAACCCAGCACCCAGTCAGGTTACCCCCATTTAAAATCATTTAATACCACAATGACTTCGGCCGTCAGCACAAGCAGTCCCGTGTTTGAGCTCCGGTCATTTTGTCCCCATGACAATTGGCTACAGGAATTTAGGCTGCATCTCCTATGACCCACCCCACAGTGTGACACATGTTGGGTTCCTGCCATCCAACAACCCAGCCCATGCCTCACTCCACCTTCTAGTCTGGCCTGGTGAGACCACACCTGGAATACTGCATCCAGCTCAGGAGCCCCCAGCATGAGAAGAGCACAGACTTGATAGAGCACGTCAAGAGGAGGCCACAAAGATGACCCAAGGGCTGGAACCCCTCTGCTGTGAGGACAGACTAAGAGAGTTGGGATTGTTCAGCCTGGAGCAGAGAAGGCTGAGGGGAGACCTTAGTGCGGCCTGTCAGTGCTGAAAGGGGCTCCAGGAAAGCTGGGGAGGGGCTTTTCATCAGGGAGTGCAGTGATAGGATGAGGGGTAACAGTAAACTGCAAGAGGGGAGATTTAGATGAGATGTGGGGAAGAAATTCTTCACTATGAAGGTGATGAAACACTGGCCCAGGCTGCTCAGAGAAGCTGTGGATGCCCCATCCCTGGCACCATTGCAGGTCAGGTTGGCCCTTGGGGCTCTGAGCAACCTGCTCTAGTTGCAGATGTCCCTGCTCCCTGCAGGGGGTTGGAACTAAATGATCTTGAAGGTCCCTTCCCACCCAAACCAGTCTGAGATTCTGTGATATGTCTCACTACAAGGGAGCCATCCACCACCGAAGGTTTCCACCCAGATGGAAACAGCTGTCGGTCAAGGTCTCTGGTCTCTGAGCTGTCAGCTTACAAGAAGGGTGAGAGTAAATTGCAACTCGCGGGAAATGTACAGCTCTTGGTCGTAACACCAAGAAACAGAGATCAGCTGCAGCTTCTAACACAGCCCACACTGATTGTCGGTGCTGCCTCCGCGCACGGAGTTAAACCTCACACCCATCCCCCCTGTTTGCCTGGCTTACACATCACCCTGTACTACTGCCTGTAACTCCTCGCTGCCACTTATGTTAGTGCACTAAAGGTGGGACTAACTGGTTCAGGCCTTTCCCTTCCACAAACAATCACCTCCAAGCCATTCTCCATCCTTGAGATGACCTCCCAGAGAGCCCAGTCCAGCAGAAGACATGCCCAAAGCTCTCTAGGGTGAAACTAATCAAAGACAAACCTGAGGCTACATGGGCAGGTTTGGGATGGCCATTTGAATCATTTGTTTGGCAGAGATTCCGATGATTTTGGGTGATGCTCTGCAAGATTCTGGCCAGGTGAATGCTGCTGAGGTCCACATGGCACAGTACCTGGGCCTGGCATGCCTGTATTTGTGCTGAGCCCTGCCTGTGTGCCCAGGTGGCCAAGAAGGCCAACAGCATCCTGGCTTGTACCAGCACTAGTGTGGCCAGCAGGACCAGGACAGGGATGGCCCCCCTAGACTGGGGGCACTGGGGAGGCCACACCTCGAATCCTGGGATCAGTTTTGGTCCCTCACTGCAAGAAGGACATTGAGGGGCTGGAGCGTGTCCAGAGAAGGGCAACAGAGCTGGAGCAGGGTCTGGAGCACAAGTGCCCTGAGAAGCAGCTGAGGGACCGGGGTGGGGGTTGAGCCTGGAGAAAAGGAGGCTCAGGGGAGACCTTCTGGCTCTCCACAACTCCCTGACAGGGGTTTGGAGCAAGGTGGGGGTCAGTCTCTTCTCCCCAGGAACAAGGGACAGGATGAAAGGAAACAGCCTCAAGTTCTACCAGGGGAGGTTGAGGTTGTCCCCAAGGAACCATTTCTTCTCCGTTGGGGTTGTACAGGCCTGTCCCAGGCTGCCCAGGGCAGTGGTGGAGTCCCCATCCCTGGAGGGGTTGAGCAGCCGTGTGGAGGTGGTGCTGAGGGCCAGGGGTCAGTGGGGATCTGGCAGTGCTGGGGGAGCGCTGGGACTCGATCTTCACGGTCTTCTCCTATCTAAACGATCTGTGGTTCTATCAAACACCTCCCCAGTTGCCTGTGCTCTTCCCAAAACACCCCACGCCATCCACACCTCCTCCAGGAGATGGCAGCAGCAGATCTCGCATCCTCCCGTGCAGCATTTCTATGGCAACATGAGCGAAGCATCTCCCAGAGCTCGGAGGGCGACCACAAGGTTAGGGAAACAAAACGCAAACAGCCCATCTCTCATCTCCCCTGAACTGGGGAAAGGTTGAAAGAGGCTGCCCACCGCTTTGCTCCTCACCCAGCAACACAGCGGAATAACTGAGGTCACAACCAGGGTATCGCCGTCGAATTCGACAAGGTTACGGGTTTTCCTTTTCTTCCTCTGTTCTTCCAGCGGGAGGGAAAAGCTGCTGCAAAACTTGTAGAACTCCTGAATGTTCTGAGGAGGGAACATGGCAGCATCGTCCGCCAGATGTTTACAGCAGCATCACCTGAATGTAATGCCCGTCGGCAGGGAGCAGCCGGAGCAGGGAAATAACTTGTGCGCTGAGATCCCTTCCCGCTGCTCAGAAACAGTCGATCTTCAGCATTTGGGAAGCTGGCTGCTCCCTCCCGGCTCCCCGCTACCACCCAAACTAAGCTGCTTAGCCCGTGTGCTGTAATCCATCTTCAGCCCTGTGGCAGGAGCAGCACTGGGAGCTAATTAGCATGCGCTAATACGCATGTTAACAAAATCTAGCTCCGACAGCAGGAAAATCATTACGGTTGTTGACGTGTATTTGCACGCTGGATTTTTTGCAATTAGGGGCCGTGCAAGGTTGAATTGCCGCTGGGCACCTGTCCCTCCGTCCGCAGATAATGCCACTCACGCGAGGGGTGTGTTATGGGCAGGTCACGCAGCAGAGCTCTTGGGACCCGGCTCAGACCTGCTCTGAAAGGCTACAAGGAAGGTTTTTCTGGCACAAACACACCGTTGTTCCTTGGAGTCAGGGCACAGCTCAAAGAGTTGTTCAAGGAGGGCAAGTGAAGTGTTTGGAAAGGGATTTGGAGTTCGGTGTCATGGCCCCTTTGCTGTCCTAATACTTTACATTTGGCCCCTCAGTCTGACACTTTCACAACTCCTTCTCAGCCGTTTGTCCCCTCAGCGCTGGCAAGGATGAGCCAGCAACCGTAACCTCTTCTCCGCATTGTTTGTAGACTCACCCTGCTTCATCTTTCTCCTTCCATCAAAGAGCAGGACTGAAGCCGGTCCTGTCCCAGGGCTGCTCTCTAGTTGCTAGAACGTTCCCTTTGGGACCATAGCTCCAGCAAGAGGTGCTGACCGTGCTGGTGTCACCAGCTCGGACCTGACACAGCATAACCAGACGTTTCTCTTGTGTTGTCCCAGCCCTGACTCTGGGTAATGAACTGCTGTGTTTTCAAGTCCCAGCTATGGACTGACACAGCAGATGAGTGATCTATCAAAAAACACTCATTATGGGGACATCTGTAGGTATCTGCCAGATGGCCCCTGCTCATGTACAGCTTCAGGTTTATCTCTAAAGGATCACACCCACTTTTTCTTTGGAAATCTCCTCTTCAAGCATGGGGCAGTTCCCACCTCATTTCATTTTGTAGTTCTAACAGCTCTGATGGGCTGCAGCTTTCATCAGCTCCACAGTGTGTGACGTGCACTGTCCACGGCCACATCCCCAGGGGATGGAGAGCTGGGAGCTGAGCGGGATGGTGCAGAGGCCTGGCAGGTACTTCACAGGGCAGGGACCTCGCTGGATGGTGCCCAGCTCCACAGAACACGGGCACAGTGAGCAGGAAAGGCCCGTGCATGACAGCCATGCTCAAACAAGGGGCCAGATCAGCAAGCTGGTGATGATGAGGCAGATGCAAGGCCAAAGTGTGAAGTCAATGCCCAGGTCAGAACCAAAGCCAGGCATGGGCATGGCTGTGGCCGAGCTGGAGATCAGTGCTCCTCCAACGAAGCTTGGACAAGGAGTGGGAGACCAAAGCTGAGCTGAAATGGGGCGGGAGGGGAGTGCCTGTCAAACACAGCCCTTTGGATAACCAGTCCTCATGACCCACTGGAAAACATGGTGTCATCCTCCACCCTGAGGAACGGATGAACTAAGAATTGAAGCGAGTTCCCACATCTCTGTTCAGCCTCAGGAGCATGTCTCAGCTCAGAGATCTCATGCAACGGCAGGCACTTGGCCCAGGTCAGGTCTCCTGGAGTGTTTGGTCATTCCCCAGAGATGCTGCGTGTCCTTGTTCCTTTTTTCCTTTCCCTGCTGTAATTATTTGCCTGACTGGCAGAAGTCTATTCACATACGCAGTCATCCTAGAGAAGTGCCACTCACCAGCATTCCAAGATATTCTGGGTAAATATAAATAGAATAGAATAGAATAAAGCCAGAATACAAAGTAAACTGCTTATGCAGGCAGCAGAAAGCAGCAGCAGCAGCGTTTGCAAACTACACTGGTACCCTCTGCTAGAAGGTTGCTTATACCAGGAGAAGTTATAGCCCAACCTGCTGACCCAAACAGCATGACTAGTGGTTGAGTTTCATTTCTAAGCTATGATGAGCTGAGCAAAAAAGTCCAGATCAGCCCAGATACTTCCAAGCAGGGACGAAACCTACGCTGCGTGGGGTATTTGCATCTGGGCTCCCATGGCTCGTTCATCTCCTCCTAGCTTTAAATATAAACTCTGTTCTTTAACATTCAGAGGAGAGGAACCCTGAAAAAATGATGAACCATCAGGATGGGAATGACCTGTGGCCACCACAAGGTCTAAGAGGTCCCTTAGGTAGAGGAGGGATCCTTTAACGTCTCCAGCAGCAGTTCTAGACAGGATGCTGGCAGGGCAGACCCAAGGGAAGCCAAGGGGCAGGGAGGAGCATCTCAGAAGAAACCAGGTGCATTCAAAACAGAGGCTGTGCTGGAGCCTGAAATCGTCTCTGCTTCACTCTTCCTCCCTCTCCACCTTCCCAGGAGAGTGTCTGGGTTCGTTAGCAGTGAGGAAAATATTTTGGCCCAGATTCAGGCAGCCTATTAAGATCTGCAGTCCCAGCGGGAGCTGGAAGCTCCTCGAGGCTGTGTGGATCAGCGAGCTGGAGCCAACGCTGAGGAAAGGCCACGTGGTCCCACCAGGTCCCAGGAGGCAGTGGGGTCTCCCCCGTGTGAAGGACACCATTAGTGCATCACCCCACGCCTGCCCGGGCTTCGTCCGCCCAGCCCTGCCGGCTGCTGTCACACAACGTCCTTAGGTTTGCAGAAGACGTGAGCTCACTTGCTGAGACGAGCCAAACAAAACAAGCTGTGTAAGACTATTCCCAGCTTCACTTTGACATTTGCCAGAGGAGATTTCAAGCGCAAGGACTGCCGTCTCCCCGCTGCGCCGCAAAACGCAAACCCGTGGCAATGCAACATCCCCATCCTCTGCTCCCCTGCCCCAGGAGGCATCTCCATCTGCATTCCCTCCACCAGTGGCACCTGAACTGGTTGTCATAGAAACTGGTGGTCTGCCTGTCTCCCCGTGTCCTGCCCGCCGGGGTATGATGCTCTGCTCTCTCTGGCACTGGCTATTTGCAGTCCGAGGGAACGGAGCTGCCCACGTGGCCGGGAGCGTGATGCTGCTGTAATTAATGGGAAGCGAGAGCAGGTTGGGGTCACGGCGGACCCTCTGCGCATTTCACCGACCGCAGGTTGCTGTTGTCCGAGTGGGCTGCAGCGAGAAGTTCCTGTCTCGGCCGAATTGAGACGGGCTTGTTCTCATCTGCACGTTTTGGAAGCCAGTGGGGATATGAATGAACGCAGCAAGC
>NW_010397313.1:45361-61251 GCF_000710305.1 Buceros rhinoceros silvestris
GAAAGCCAGTGGGGATATGAATGAACGGAGCCAGCTGCAACAGCTGCTGAAGTTGCAGGGAAGCCTTTCATTCAAAAAATACCAACAAAAAGAATCTACCTCCCTGCGCCCCTCAAATATCAAAATACTTAGATTTTTTTATTTTAATAAAGCTGCAGAGGGTATTGACTACAATTAATTTCAGGACGGGTTGATGCTGTTGGACAAAACCCCACAGCCTCGTGTTTCTTTTATGACACCAGTTTTGGTTTTCATTCTAAATTGTTTTTCTGGGAAACCCTGTTTCTGCAACGATCCTAACTGTGAAGATGAGAACAAGGCGCCGGTTGGAGGACAGCGATTGCCCATCGTTCAGCGCCTCACCTTTTCTCCCGCATCCCTAGCCAAGACCCCAGGGAAAGGCTGTGCTCAGGGCACCCAAACCCGGCTGCAGCCAGGCAGCAACACCACGGAGAGCAAAACCCAGTTTCTGTAGGGAACTGGGCTAAAAAAGACCCAAAAGCAAAACTGTCTGTCTTCAGCCAGCTAAACAACCCCTGAAAACTTCAGTCTCTGGTTTGTGGCAGGAAACCAGGGTCCAACCGCATCCAGGGCATGAAAACAAGAGGCCCTTGAACCCCTCCTGGCTGCAGTGGGATGGGGTGGGATGGGGTGGAGGGGAAGTAAATGAGATAAGGGAGGCTGTATATGAAAGGCAGAGAAATGAGGCCAGGAGAAATGCCAGCCATGCCAGCAGATGTGATGGTCCATGCCTGGTGCTACCCAGGTTTGACCACACTGTGCAAGGTGGATTTGGCCCTGTTGGCAAGGAGGGATGGGGTCTTTCCTCTGCCTCCATCCACCGCTCCTCCATGGGCCAATAACCAGCCGAGTGTTTTCCCCCAAACACAAGCACTAATCACACAGCGTGTTGTGTCTAATTAGGACCTGTGACAAAGTGAATCAGCCTCCCCCCACCCCTCCATGGCAGGACGATGATTTCATCCGAGGCCAGGTGTTAGCAGACGGGTGCCAGCTCCACATGCACGCAGCCAAGCTTCTCTTAGCATTAATAAAATCGCTCCTCAACAGTCTCTGGAATGGATTAAACCAGCCACAGGAGCATCTGCTCCTCACTCTGCCTGCCTGGACCCTCTCCCCATCTCCTCTCACCATCCAGAGCTGGTTTCCACTACCTGACTCACTCCTCTGAGGTCCTTTTGTTGGAGAACAAGTCCGTATTCCACCAAGAAGGACTTGATTCCCACTCCTGATCCTTCCTCTGTCCAGGAAACAAAAAGCAGGAGGCATTCAGCTCATTCCCACCAGGCACCAAGGCCAAGAACATGCATGGGAGCCATCCAGAAGGTCATAGAAAACCTCAATGCGAAAATGGGATCTAGTAACAAAGCATCAAAAAGGGATGAGGAATGAGACCAGATTTCAGAGGACACTCCAAAGCAGCTGGTGGCTTGGAAATGAAACAAATCTGGATGTCTTAAAGAGGCTGGTGACACTGCAGAGGAGGCAGAGATCCACCCTTTTCAAATGAGCTGAAGCTGATACTTAGCCAAAAAGCAGCACAACAGTGGGGTTTTGATGGCATCATCCCATTTTTTCTAGGGGGTGGTGCACCCTGGGAGTGGATGGGACAGGGCAGCTCAATCAGGAGCTTTGGATGAGGACTGTATTTCCAGCTTTTCAGAGGAAAAAATGACGTGGAAGAAAGCCCCATGCCCATGCCCTCCATCCAACAAGCAGGCAGGTGACAATTGATCAGCCTGCTTCCAACCAGGCTCTCCCAAGCAGAGATCAGACGTGACAGCAGCGTGGGTACAACTCACCTTCTCCACGGGAAGAGAACAGCAGTGTGAGGACATTAACATGAGCGAACGGTAGAAGCCGAGAAGCACTAAACGACAAGACAGGAGCAGCACTGAAGGCCACCTGGAGAACATAATTAGCCCAGCAGGTCTTTTATCATGGTTAAGGGATTATTGTGTCGTCATTATTATTTGTCCTGTTGTTAAGGGACGATTTGTTCTGCTGCTTCCTGGTCAGACAAGGTTCTCCCTGACCTCCTGGGCATGGCTGGGTGCAGCAGTTGTTGTTAGGGCAGGTGGCAAGGGGGTCGGAGGTGTCCTCTCCTGCACGGAGACCACTGGCAGTAACAGGAGGTCTTAGGAAGCTTTAGGACACAAACCTTCCTGCTTAGCGGAGAAGTGGAAATCTTTCTTCACAGCCTTGTCTGAAAGAGGCCTTTTTGGCTCTGCTGTAATGACATGAAACTCCATGTGGAAAGTAAACATCTCCTCCCAAGGATTTATTTTCCTCCCTCCTGTGGAGGAAACTCCATCACGTTCCAGCAAAGCTGTTTTGTCAGATTTTTCAGCACACACTGTGTATCTCTGCCCCAGTCTGGAGCGGGGGAAACTGAGACACAGAGCAGAACATGTCAGGACCTGACAAATGCTTATAGTGACATGGTGGAGAGACCTTCCCCGGACAACCTGCCCTGCGCTGGGATGGTCCCGAAGGGGGAATTAAGGTAGCCTCTTACACCGAAAGCATTGCAATATCCTCATGGCCCTACGGGCTCCCTGCTGACCACACACAGTCACATCTTGTTCTCCACCTCCTATAAAAGGTGCTGGCTGCTTTGTGTCTTGATGCCAGACCTCCTGAAGTCCTGGGATCATGCATTTCCCTTTCAGGAAGGAAGATCTGTGGGCCAGAGGGCTCTTCTTTATCACCTCTCTCTCTAATTAACCACTCTCTGAATGAGAGGCAGCACTTGCAGCCCAGGGGTGGACCCAGCGCAAAGAAGCCAGAGGTGTTCTCTTGTCCAGCTGTGCTGGGTTTCCACGCAGATCTCCCCACTTGCCTCCAATCTGCTTCTATTTATGGGTGTCACTGCGAGGCAGGCGATCCAGCTGAAGTCAGGATGCTTATTGCTGTTCCGCTTCGCTGGCCAAATCAAACAGCGGTGTGATGCAACAGCCGTGGCTGAAGGTTGCACAAACTTTCCAGCCAGAGGAATAAATCTTTTAAATAGAAGTACGGGAAAAAAGCAGTAAGCACAGAGGGCAGGCTCAGGGCGTCTTTCTTGGAGCAGGTCTCTGCGAGACAGGCTGCGGCACATGTTGTCCTGGCTCCGTTCGATGAAATTTGCTAATACTGCGTTGGTATTTGCTGTGGGTGTGCTTGGGTTGACCTGCTGCTTGTCTGCAGGCCTCAGCCTTGGAGGACCTCGTACCCTGTGGGTGCATTGCTAAGGCAGGACAGTGCTGCCCCAAGCCCCTCAACCAGTCCGTGGGATGACCTTGAGCCAGTCCTCTCCCTACTCCTCCTTCAGATCCGGCAGATCCACAGATAACGCTCTTGGCTGGAAGGGTAAGGATCAGCCAGGTGGGCACTGGACACTGGAGTGGAGAAGATTCTGGGGGAACTTTACTCAAAAAAAGGACACAGATCTCAATATAGCAGCTAGAAATGTGGCCACATACCCTCTGTGTCCTATAACACAAGAGTGGACAAACAGGGGCAGACCAATGATGGGCTGTTCAACCTACGGACCACCCAGCTAATGGCCTGTCCAGCACAGTATGTTCTGAGAGTGGAGAAGAGGGGGGAAAAATGCAACCAACATGGAGCGATTCCCTCCCACCTTCCAACAACTTCAAACAGTTCCTAAGGCAGAGGTGGCATCTTTGGCTGGAGGAGCCTTTGGGGATGAAGTTTTGGGATCCATGTAAGATTCTTGTATGTACAATATCCTGCAGCAGTAACTCCCAGTTTAACTGTACGTGTGATGAAGAGCAGCTCCCTTTTCTGTCTGAACCTGCCCTGTGCTGAAGTCACTTGGCGGTTCGTTTGATCCCTGCTCTGGTGTCCTGACAGAGGAGACAGTGAAGAGCTGACCCTTGGTCACTCCCCAGCCACTCTGAATTTTGCAGCTCCATTCAGATGCTCCTCTCTCATCCCTCCAAAAGGAGCTATCACTTCTCTTTGAACCTTCTTTCCCTCCTCTCTGAATCTTCTCCCAAAATTCTTAATGAGATGTGATAAGGACAAAGCAAAAGACCATCTGTGCGTTACCGGGGCGATGGGAGACGCCGGGGAGCACGCGGCAGCCGGCTGACAATCCAGTGACTCTCTGATCCCTTATGTAACCACTGACACTGTTTGTTTTTCCTTCCTGACTTTTTTGTGTGCGTTACTCCCGCATTTGCTGCTCCTAAAGCCGCTTATAATCATGCTAAACCCACAGCTTAGCCCAAGACCGCTCTGGGTCCCGGGTGACTCGCTGAGCCATTTTCTTTGCAAGAAAAAGCCTCCTCCCTCCCTCTGGCAGCCCAGAAGGATGTGGCTGGCTCCAGCACCCCCTCCTCCATGTGGGCACCCACCAGCTCCAACACCTAAGGGCTTTTATTTCCCTCTTGCTAGGTCCAGATTCGACATTTGCATGGCCTGTCCCCTGCATGGCGACTCTGATTTGGGACCTGCTGCCCATGACATGGCCAGGTAGCCTCCTCAAAGGGTTAGCCAAGGTCCTGCTCATCCTCACAAACACCAGTCTGCAAAATGCAAAAGCCTGAACTTGCAGACAGAGCCACGTGGCAGCTCAGGTTGAGTGTGACAGTCTCTGGCAGAAGACTGTTTTGATCTTTTTGGTTGATGTTTGCGCCTTTACTGGAAAGCAAATGAATTTTCATGTGCCTGGGAGCAAAAGCAATATCTGGGCTTTGTATGTACTCCAGAAGGTCCCAACCTATTTGCTGCTGGGAGAATATTTCACACCCAGGCAATGCCAATTAAATGAAGAGTGCCTGCCCCACACTCCTCCTCATGGACTTGTGGGAATGGAGGGAGCCTCTGCACACCACAGTGGTTCAGGGTGATCCCCACATCTGGAAACATGGTGCCAGGAGCTGCCCAAGTCTTTCCATGTGCAACATCTCCCTGTTCGACAAGCCTTGGGGTGAACCAAGAGGAACTCCAGGATCTCAGGAAGGCAAGTGAGCTCTTTGAGGGACAGCAAGGAACATTGCTGACAGGAAGGAACCTTGTCCAGACAGGACCTCTCACATGCACTTGGCAGTCTGCTTTACTCCTGACACAGGCACAGCCTGGAGCTGGGGAGACAGCAGTGGGCTGAGGCAGGATATTTTCAATGCCACCAACAATGCTGCAGCTTCTCTGGCCCGTTTCTGACCCTTCTTCCCCCAGACCAGTCTCACAGCGATGGCTCCAAGGGCTCAGCTTGGAGGAGGCTTTTCCTTTTGTGATGCTAAACATCTAGGAAGGAACAATCAAATTATATCCACGCAGTTACATGAACAAGCAGATTAAGCATCCTATAGAGATTGGTACTTTGTCCCTTTGTGAGAGCCAGTGGATCACTCAGGCTGGCAAATCACCCTTCTGGGTTTCAAACAGAGCAATGAGAGGACTGGTTTGGACACTTTCACTTGCCTTTCTTGAGTGCTTCTGGATCTGCTCACCTGGTTCCCACCAGGTGTTGTATGTTCCAGGTCCTTCACCTCTTGCTGCTGTGGTTTTTAGGTGCTAAGCCCCACCCTGAGCCCTCCGAGGTCCACGTTGTAGCATGAGCAATGGGTGGCCCTTCTCCCCACCCCATATGGAGGGTGGTCCCTCCACACTGCCCCCGTGTTGGTGCACAACAAGTAGGAAGCAGATGCTTCCCAACACAGCCCTGCTGGAGTGAGCGGCTGCGAGCTCATCCCACTCCTGGGGCTTATGCAATTAGCGGATGAATCAGCAGCACATCTGGGCGCCTGCTGAGGCTGCACAGTCACATTTTCCCCTCCATCCCATGCCCATGAGCTCTTAAGTCCCGGGAACGCAACGGGCCAGGCTGGTCTGGCTGCTTGGCCAAGAAGCAGGAGGGAGAGGAAGCTGGGTTGGCTTGCCTTGCAGAGGAAATATTAACTGCTGCCATCAAAAAGTAGGTCATGTCCCTTGCACTGTGACTTCTTGATCCAGGGGTGAGAAATCAGTTCTGGTTTCTGCAGACAGTGTTTTCAGGATCTCCCTGCCCTCAACTGGGGTATGGAGCCTCTTGTCTTTCTCCTCCAGGCTTTGAAGCAGAGGGTTGCTCCTGAACTCAGCCCCAGAGCACAGAACTCAGTGTCCTGTAGGGCTGGGGTTTGTGGAGCCAAGTCAAGCCCATGACATGTCACAGCATGTGACAGCCAACAGCAAGCTTTTCCCAAGCATAGGGTGAGCAGGAGCTGGGAGGCTGGCTATGGAGACGAGGAGGGTGGGGATGAAGAAGAGGAGGCTGGGGTGGAAGAAGAGAAGCTGGGGATGGAGGATGGTGGGGATGGAGAAAGAAGGGCTGGGATGGAAGAGAGGCTGGAGATGGAGAAAGGAGGCCGGCGATGGAGAAAGGGATGTTGGGGTTGGAGAAAGGGAAGCTGGGGATGGAGAAGAGGTGGTTGGAGCTGGAGAGGGGACAGTCTTGCTTGCATTTGAGCTACGAGGAGAAGCCAGGCTGAACAGGCACCTTGCACTCCAGCTATTAGATATAATTCCTTCAGCCCATCACCCAAATCTGCAAGCCACACAAGTCGCCATCCCAGAAATGCTCCTGCCCTCCAACACCACACAGCTCCATCCAAGGGATGACTCTTTACCAGCAAGTGGCTGGAGAGCTTTTTGTAGCCCTGCCCCACCAGGGCCCATTTACCACTTCCTCCATCACACCCCAGGTCTCCGGGACTCCTCAAACAGCCTCACCCTGAGCTGGAAGGCTGCACATGGGGAGTGGGCTTCTGATCGGCACCGTGGGAACAGCTCCCTGGGCAGTGCTGGCTGGGCCGTGGTGCTGCAGGAGGGGAAGCGGCTAGCAGGGAGCTGTCATCTCCCTGCTCCACACAGTCAAGTGTCGCTCCACATCACCATCACCCTGTGCGGCGAAGGGATCGGCCACAAGCAGACAGGACCGGAGGCAGGAGAGGCGGTGCAGGGAGAACATCCCTTCCCCCACCACCCTGCTTCTTCCCCCAGCACTCTCCCTGGCCTGAAATTCAGACCTTTCCCAGGATACAAAAAGAAAGGCGACAGGGGGGAAAGAAGGTGTTTGCCAGCTGAAACAAAGCCTGCTGGTGCTCCTTGGTTAGCAATTCCTCTCCTGGGGTGTGTCATTTCCTCTCCTGACCCCTCGTTTCCCTTCTGAAAGAATCGGAGATCAGCCTGTAAAATCATGATATCTTCCCCAGAAGGAAGAAGACATGTGGGAATCCCACGCTACCACAGAACACCCAGCCCTGCCCACAGCAAAAACTACTTTTCTGCAAAAAAAAAAAACCAACAAAAAAAAACCCCCAGGAAGTTGGGGCAGACTGGGGAGATGTCTCTGCAAATGGAGAGCGGGTTCCTTCAGGCTGTGCATCCCAGAGGTCGCTATCTGGTCCTTCCCTCTGCTGAGAGGCATCGGCGAGCCCAAACTGGGCCCTCGGACCTCCCCCAGCATGGGAGGCCCCCGTGAAGTATCGCATGTGGGCTGCCATGTGTATCCTGCACCTTCAGCCACATGCTGGGGCCACCACGCCCATGGGTGAAAGGGACAGCAGCGGGACACCTCCGTGCTCCTATTTGATGTCGTTATTAGTAAATAATGAATGGTTGATCCAACATGGCTCAGCCATCGCCATCCTCCTCTCCCTCAAACCAGGTCCTGGGATGAGGAAGGAGGCAGAGAAGGAGGAAGCATTTCCCCAGCCAACCTAGTTCATGGGCTGTCCTGATTTTCCCATGCACAGCAGCCAATGCCATTTCCAGATTATTATCTTTAAGTGTTACACTCAGAATTTAGCAAAAAGGGAGCAGACCTTTCGCACAGAGCAGAGAGTTTATCGTTAGTCTCATTAACGATAAAATCACAATGAAGCAAGTCATTTTGGTTAGCCTCATTGCAATGAGACCAACGTGTACCCTCTGAATTACCCAATTACTGCTAATTCCCATTAATAACACAATTACTATTGCCATACATAGACTTCTGACCCCCTCTGGAGCTGGGCTCGTCCCTCTGCAGTGTCATCACGGCATGTCACCAGCATCCTGGATTTTTTGCTGGAGGTGCTGAGGGTGGGAGCATTGCCCTGGGTCGTGTTGGGGGTCAGTGGAGCTATTTTCATGCCTCATCCAGCAGCCTGCTGCTGGCACTTCTGTCTTACCAGTTGGCAAAACAGGTTATAGAACAATCCTTTATTTTTTTAGACCTTTATTGATGGTTTTTAGGGTGAAACCCCACAATGGCAAAAAGCTTTAGCTTTTAGCTTGATGCTCGTCACCCAACTGCTGTCACAACCAGCAACACTCATCTAAGCAATAGATGAGTGGGCAATATGCTGTTACAGCTAAAACCAGCTAAAAAAGTTCCAACCTTTGAAGTTCCAAGAAGTTCCAAGACCTTTGCCCTGGTCTTGCTAAGCCAAATAAGGTTCATGACCTAAAGGCAACGGCCACACCTTCTTTACTGTGCTACCAGGCCACTGGAGGAGTGTTGAAAAGTCCATGACTTCACCCTGGAGTGAGAATGCACCCACATGTGGCATCAGCAGAGCCAGCTACACCCAGCCTTGGAGCAACCAAGACCAGTCACAGGTTGTCCTCTCCTGCATGGAGCAGCCAGTGAAGCCCACGCAGAGACAGCCTGTATGATGCCCAGGGACAAGGAGCCTCTCTGCAGGTCCTGCACCTTCTTGCATCTGCAAGGCCCTTGGGTTCAGCCAACCCTCCATATTCTCCAACCAAGAAGAAGCTGCTTTTGGAGGCCACTAGTCCTCCTCTCGGCTCCAAGAGGATGCAGGCAACAAAACATTAATATTTATGGTGCTGCTACAGGTTTTTTGTTAGCTGAACGCCGGCCTGAGCTGAGCGTGGGTGCTAAACCACAAAGCTCTGCGTTTCCTTCTTTTTCAGCTCCCTTTGATTACTGTTAGTTCTGTTCCTTTAATAACTACCACCAATCTTTTGCAGAGTGGGGCAAGTGCCCACCCATTTTCTCGTTAGCAGAGCTCAGACGTGACGCATGCCCTCAGAAGGGATATGTGCCCTCAGACGGGATATGTGCCCTCAGACAGCCCTGCCCAAGAAAAGCCTCGGGCTACTGGTTCAGAGGATGGCCAGCGCAGGGACAGCTGGGGAGGAAGAGCAAGAGGGTTTGCTCTCAGAGCTGGGTTGGAGGAGGATAAAACACCGCATGCGGTGTGAGCTGATGGCAAGGAGAGATTTTTTTGAGCTTGTCAGTAGGAAGCATATGGCTGCCGCTGAGCTCGCAGGCTTATTTAGGATTTAGTGACTATTTGATCTATTTTAATCCAGATGTTCAGCTCATCACATAATGAGATCCCACCAGAGGAACTGCGTTGTGATGCCTCCCAGCCAGCCAAGGTCCCCAAAACGCACTGAGAAGAAGCAGCAGCTTCATCAAGGCCACGTATGGCTGGGCATGCTGGGAGGGTGAAGGTGAGCTGCGGGAGCTCACGGCTTTCCACAGTGAGATCAACTCACTGGTGCTGGGAGACCAGTCAGCTTCACAGGTCCTTCTGGCATCCTACCCAAGCAGTTTCTAAAATCTGAGATTTCTATCTTAAAGCACAGAAATTCTGAGGGGTTTCACCAAAGTTTGGACATAATTCTCTCCAGTCTCCTTTTCCCTGTGCCATGGGCCTTCTGCCCAGGTAGAGGCACCATTCTCCTTATTTCAGTGCTGGGATTGACTACTTCACTGTCCTCTACCTCCTGACATTAAAGGCATCAAAACACAAAAGCAGCTGTAGTTGCAGAGCAAAGGGAGGGAGAGTGAGAAGCACCGGCATTGCATCGCTGGAGATGTGATCCAGTATGGGAAACGCACCCATCGCTCTACACAACAGATAGTCCAGGATCTCCCATCCTCAGGTTCACACTAGGATCACTGGGCCTTGCTTGACACGCTGGGTTGGACAGGGATCTGGTGGAGATCACCTCCCTGAACTTTGGTCTATGTGCAGGTGGAGTGTGTCAGCTCTGACTGTAGCCTAGGGAGATGGAGGAGAGTCTAGGGCTGGAGTCTGTTGCCTGTTCCTATTGAGACCTGAGGACCCCTGCTAAGCGCTTTCCAGGAGAAATGATGGTTATTTTGCAACACTATATTTCTCTGTCCTCCAAGCTGGCTTGTGCTGTGGGTTCCCCAGAAGCTGACAAAACCACATCACATCCTACCCGGGCAACTCCAAAACCCCACTGTCATCACTGCAAGATTTATGTTGAGATTTCAAAGTTTATCAAGATTTAAAAAGGCTTTTTCCCAGATGCGGTGCTGATGCTGGCCAGGTCTGAGGATGAAGCAGTGAGCCAGAGAGGAGGTGAAGCTGACCCGAGGTGGTGGTCTGGAGCAGGAGCTGCATGCATTTACATTTGGCACTGGACCATTGGAAGGTGAAAGCGATCAATGTGTCCTGCCTCCAGCCCTCCCTCCTCCCTGCTGCTTCCCACTACACTGCCTCTTCTCTTGCTTCACCTCCAAGCCTCACTGGGAGGACAAATTGTACAGAAAGATCTCATTGTACAGAAAGCCTCCTTTGGGAGTGCCAGCACTCGTCATCCAGCCCTCCGTCAGCTGCAAGAAAGCACAGCTGGCACCTCTCCACATTGGTCAACGTGCCTTTTACAGGGCATCTTTAACAGGGAAGTGTGCAGGAACGGAGGTGACTTCAGAGGACTCAGAATGGAGAAGCAAAAAGGGCTGGTAGCACCTACCCAAACCTCTCAAGGGCTGTGCCACGCAGCCCTTGGTCCTTCAGATCAGTCCATGCTGATGCAGGACAAGGCTCGCTTCCGCTGGAGGTGGTACCCCATGATCTGACATCACTTTGGAGATGACAGAGCTGCACCTCAAGCCATGGAGGTGGCTGGTTTTAGTAGATCTTTGCAAATAAACAGCCCAAAGGACTTCCAGCAGATGCAGGCTGGCTGTTAGCATTTACCAGTTTTAATTGTGATGTTTTCTGAGCTCGGCTAGGGGCTTAATGGTTTCATTGCATGGAAAATCTGAGGTGGGTTTTCTTCTGCATTCAAGAGACATCATGGCATTCTCCAGTTTTCACAGCCTGGTGAGGTGGGAAGGACAGTGCAAGGCTGGGCATGGCCAAGGCAAGTTTAAGGCAGAGCCCTGATCCTGTGTGTCTGGAATCCCCATTCTCTGCAATTTTCCTATCCGAAGCTTTCCCTCCTCCCCGCGTTCTCACCACACGGTAATTGAGCTCTCCATGGATGCTTCCATGCACAGGGCTCTTAAAAAACCCCTGTGTATCTTGACATTTAATTAAAGAGATGCGTGCAGTTCATCGGGGATGCAGAGTGCACAGCAGCGGGCCAGAAGAGCCATCAGCTGGGTGCCCTTGACGGCGCCTGAATGAGTTGGTGGGTGCAGGGAGGTGGGGGGAAGGATGGGAAACCCATTTCAATTAAGATGCTGAGGCATGAAATCCCTCTTGGCCTCATTGCTCTTTGCACTAATGACCCTGGTCTCACCCCCTCCATCCCAGGTGGCTCCCAGGAGGTTTACACAGGGCATGTCACAGTGCACCCTTGCAGGGAGAGGCAGGAGGAGGGGGTGGAGGACCAGCACTATCAGCCAAATGGCTGGTTTTGCACCAAGGCACATGTTCTCAGGGCTATCACTGCAAATGAGGGTTTGTTTCCTTTTTGTCACCTCCTGCAGGTAAACCCCAGGGAGGAAGAGCATTTCTGCTCTCATATGAGAAGAGGTTGTAGCAAACTATCCCCTGAAGTGAACGTATTTTCAAGGCTTTCTTGCTGGGTTCAAAAGAGCCCAGTGGGGCGAGGCTGGCAGGTCCTTCAGCGACCTTCTTCTGGCTCCTACAGCTGCAAGGCTGAGAGGACAAAGGAGGAGCAGCTCCCAGAGCCGCTGAGCCCCAGCACTGGACCTGCCCCATCGCTCTGAAAGCGGGACTTGCTGTTTCCATACAAGCTGGTCTGGGTTTTGCAGGTGCCAGGCATGTGCATGGGTAAGGTATGAACAGCCAGTGTCTTCTAAGCTGTGTCAAAAAGGGTGTCTTCCAGTAGAGGTTCACGTGCTCAGGTGGGGTCCTGGTCCCACAGTCCATGTATTAATTCCTGATGGCCACTCGTTGCAGCCCTTCCTGCTCCAGCCCAGCTAGCAAACACCCTCGGGATGCTGAGAGTAGCTGCACCTAGCTGGACAGTAAAGCACTCTTGAACCCAAACAAGAGAGAACAAACAGGAAGGTCTCAGCCCCTGCCATGATGAGGACAGAGGTCCATTCCCTGTGCAAACACAGGCTTGCACCAAAGCTTCCCCACCGCTCTGATGGAAACAGATGTGGTTCACCTCAGAGCACAGCTGCGCCTGGGACCTCAAAAGCTCCGAGCACATTGGCCATGTCTCCATTCGTGCATTTGAACGCCTGGCACCCCACAGCAGCAGGACCCCCCTGGGACACCCAGCACTGTTTTCTCTGCGTCGTCCTCCAAGGCAAGGAAGAGACGCCCTTGCTGAGTCCTCCCCCGCGTTAATGAGCCGGGAAGTGCCCTTTGCTACAAGAGATCCATCTGCCTTAATCACTGCGGACAGAGCCTTCCCCAGAGCAGGGGATGTTTAGTGGAGGCAGAAATGGAGAAAGAAAGAGATAGATTATCCCATGCTGATTCACATCGCTGTCAGGTGCTGGCCTGGAGGAATGAGAAGTACGAAAGGAATGGATTCTCACCCTGATCACCATTAATCCCCAGGATCGTGGATGTTTCAGCCTGTGCCCTGCTCAGGAGTGGGTGAATCCACACACCTCCACCCTCTCCAGACCACCCCTCCGTTTAGCAGTCTTTTCCCATACCTCCCTGTCTGCCCCGGTCAGGACAAATGTGGATTTCTGGGCACATTTGAAATCTTGGGTAGTATTTTAAAGTTCCTCAGGAATTGCTGGTGTTCCTGAGCGACCTGCCATGGGG
Source organism: Buceros rhinoceros silvestris (assembly GCF_000710305.1). Lineage (NCBI taxonomy): Eukaryota > Metazoa > Chordata > Aves > Bucerotiformes > Bucerotidae > Buceros > Buceros rhinoceros. The sequence continues at coordinate 58,345 of NW_010397313.1, forward strand.
TTGTCTCTGATTTGGCCCAGGTCAGACGAGGTGACACTAGAGGTGGGATCCTGCTGGATCAGGCCCTCCGCAGCCTTCCGCAGGATTCGGTAGAGATGCTGCAAGGCTTATAATAGTGGACTCCTTCCCCCAGCCGCCCCCAGATATGGCACGTGCAGATCATCAGCTAAAAGCCTGATGTGGGCAGACAGCCCACGGTTGTTTCTCTAAATAAACCTTCCCCTCCTTGGCTGACTCTCCATCTCTCTGCAACGGGATGGATTTATTTCTTGGGTTCATACCGGGGCCTGAGTGTCCCCTGCAACTTTCTCAGCACCAACCCCGCTCCCTGGAAGGAACCTGCAACTCCTTGCTCCCTTCGGACCTCTCTTGCTCTAGCAAAGTCATCTTCTACCTTCTGCCTCCAGGCTTGGAAATGCAGGACCCTGTACTGTGGTGCAGAGCCCTTGACAGCAGCGATAACTCAGGCAAGCACATTGCGGTGGCCCCTTATAAAGTAGGAAATGCCCCCAGGCCATGAGTTACAAGCACGGTGCTGTTCTCAGAGTCTCTTCTGCTTGTGGCCAGGCCCCACAACAACAACCCGAGGCGTTGCTCCTGCAGAAAGGGCAGGACCGAGCAGCTGGGCGATGCCAGGGGGACCTCATTTGCAAGAGCCTCCCAGCATGGCAATCTCCGTGCCAGCAGCATTAAGGCAATTTACCGCCTGACCCCAGCTCGAAAATGAAATCTATCATGCTTGACTTGACCCGTTGGCCGAATCATCATTATGCGGGGAACATTTTTTTTTTCTGCCGTGTAAAAACAAGAAAAAGGAGGAGGGAGAAAGGAAGAAAAAGGCAGGGGGAAGGAAAGGCATGGTGCCCAGCTGTCTCCTCTTCTCACGTGTCCTCACCGCATTAGCAGTCCACAGAGGGCACGTGGGATCTGGTGGAGCATCAGTAAGTTTTTATGGAGGGTATTGCCTGGTACCCCTCATGCCCTGGCATGGGAGGCTGACCCACTTGCTCTTGCTGTATGTTCGTCTGCCCCTTCCCTATAATTTGCAACCCCCAGCATCACACATACTGCTGCTCCCCATAGCCTCCTGTCCCTTCCTATCGCTCATCCTGGCAGAAGCTCTGGATGGGTTCCTGGTGCTCTGCAGGGACCATGATTTTTTTCTCCACTCCAGAACTTAAGAAAGCACAATCCAAAAATTATCCCCCTTAGCCTCCCTGGCATGTGTTTATTACAGTTCTTTTTGCCAAAATCATTCAGTTTCATGAATTCAAAGGCCAGATGCAGCACAAGAAATGACTAGTTTCAGTGAAGGAACCCAGTGTCACCTTTGCTTTCTTGTATTAACCATCAGCCTACGTACCAGCTTCAGTGTTAGCAAGGGCAGGCACAGGGCTGAATGTCAGTAGCAATGCTCCATTTCAACGTGGCTGGTGATGCTCTCCCAGGAAGGGCTGGGTTAAGGAACGAGATAACTCAGCCCTGCTAAGAAAACACCTGCAAAAACATTTAGTTAACCCCAGTCATTTGGCTTAAACCAAACTTGGAGGAGAGGGACAGGGAAATACCATCAGCAGCTTTCCCAAGAGCCCTTCGTGCAGGGCTTCTGGCACAGCTGGGGATGTCAGGAGTTATTTATGGGTTGTTGCTGTTTTAGCCCGCTGTGATCAATAGGTGTGACCCATCACACAATCCAATACCATATCAGCAATCATAGCAGGAGAGGAAAGATATTCCTCTCTGGGGTTATGTCACACACTGAGTTGTCCTTTAAGGAGGGGAAGAAACAGTGATTCCCTCCACGTTGCTGAGAAGAGCTGGCGCCCTCCTCCTTGTACTCCTGTGAGTTTCTAACAGGCCACCTCTGGGTGCTTCAACACTTCATGAAACTTGCAGACCCCATCCTCATCACCTCCTAAAAGTAATCCTAGGGCCAAATAATGAATTAACCCAGCAAGCCTGTACTGAAGCGGGAGAAGCAAGACCCAGCTGAGTACTTCTAGCAGTGCCTGTGCTGCTGAAGCTCCTGCTGTGGTTATGGCATCCCTCACCTCCAGGTCTTCCTTAGCATGGCACCTGGATCAGCACATCCATTCCAGACAGCAGCAGCAGGCAATAGAAGTTTGGGTAGTTATCCGTGCTTCTCCGGTCAGAGAGGTGCAGACAACCTGTATCTTGGAAAAGAGATGTGTTAGGGGGGAGGACTCCGCTCCTGATCTATGTTTGTGGTGAAAACAGACCTTTTGAGGGTGGGATCATGGAGGAGGAGGCAGCAGCATTGAGCAGTGATCAGAAGACCTGCTCCCAAGTGAGGGTCAGGTCTCCAAAGGTCCTCACCAAGCACTCACAGCTCTCTGGTCCCTAACTCAGTCCTGGGTCTCGCTGGGATCCACCCCATCATGGGACAGGACATGACATTGTTCCCTTCACTGGTAAAGCAGACACCCGCCCTGAGATGAACGGGGAGCTCACACAGACAGAGCTGAGAAACTCTTTGGCTCTCGTCCAGCAATGACGTCTGAAGATTTACAGCCTGTGTCCTTCTCAAATTTCCTTCCTTAAGTAAACATCGTAAGTCATCTTCAACACCAAGCGATGAAAGCGAAGGTCTCATTTTCTCCCCACGGCCACCTCTACTCATTGCTTCAGGAGCAGCAGTGATTGCAGTGCACTGCGCCAGCACAGACCTCCCACCAGCTGTTCAGCCGTGCTCCTTGGGTCAAGCCCTTGCACCTCAGTGCTTCATCCCCTCTGTGTCTCCCAAATCATTTCAGCATTTCCTCCCCCATGGCTCCCCATGGTTCCTGTCCTTCAGGACATCAATAAGTTGTTGCCGGCAGCCTTCCATAGCTGTTGTTCTGGCATGGACCAAGGGTGCAGCAGCCACTGCTCCCGATCCTGAAGACT
>NW_010397313.1:61452-62105 GCF_000710305.1 Buceros rhinoceros silvestris
GGGCCACCAGCCACTGCTCCAGATCCTGAAGACTATGTCCCAGACACATGAGGAAGGCAAATGGCTGGGTGCAGGGCACCAACGGATGGCACAGAGAAATTGCATGAATCAGGGTGTTGGCTGTCTCCAGTAAAGGTCTTTGATACCCCTATCATTTCAACTGATGGGACAGTGAGGTAGGCAGATTAGAATCATAGAATACTCAGACTGGTTTGGGTTGGAAGGGACCTTCAAGACCACCCAGTTCCAAGCCCTGTCATGGCCTGGGACAACTTCCACTAGACCAAGTTGCTCAAAGCCTCGTCCAACCTGGCCTTGAACACTGCCAGGGATGGGAGATCCACAATTTCTCTGTTCCAGTGTCTCACCACCCTCACAGTGAAGAATTAGAAGCACAGTCATTACAAGCCTCTCTCCAGCCAATAGAATATGCTCTTTATGGGTGAAAATCTTCCCTCTCTCTGCTTGGGTATGCGATTTAATCCACAGGGGAGGATTTTGCATTCCAAAGGTCACCATCACACGTCTGTTTTTTCTTGAAAATTGGTAGAATCAGGGGTAAAGTTACAACCCCATCACTATCCCCCAGCCCCCTGGTATCATCTTACTCTCCTTGCAGGGACAAGGATCTCTTTTTCTCTACTGCAGCAGGA
>NW_010397313.1:62304-65169 GCF_000710305.1 Buceros rhinoceros silvestris
ATGGGATACCCAAGAGCAACGGCTCCGGATGGACATGTCACAGTAAAGTCTCCTTTCTATTTATACAGCGCCTGTGATCTTCAGCTGTTGCTACATCACACCAGGCGTAGCACAAACATCTTTTAAAACATCCTGGAGGTTGTTTCTGAAAGGTGCAGAAGTTCGTTATGTTTTCCAAGAGGTCGGTCATTATGTGCATCTAGTCTGAACCTTCTCAGAACGTGGCTAACGACTCGATTTCTTCTGCCCAGCTCGTAATTTCTGGGGTTAAACTTAGTACTTAAAAACACAGATGGGCTCAGTTTAAAGACTGGGAGAGGATCCAACTGTAAGTTCTCCAGCTGGTAAAACACCCGCACTGTTGAAAAACGGGTGAACTTGGGAATTCAGGCAGCTACATCTTCCCATCGCTGCCTTTCACTGTGCCTTTTCCCAGCTACACTGACAAGCCCTGAAGCCCCAGAAAGGTCTTCGCAGTGCAAATGGTGTCAGTCCATGACCCACTCACCTCTTAACCTTGCCTTGCACAAACCCAAACAACCTCTTCACATCTCTGGCCATGAATCAGGTTTCTCAGGCTGTTATAAACGCGACGCTTTCCTGAACTTCCTTCGATTTTTCTTTGTTCCCTTTGAACCACGGGCACATGTGCAGGATTGACCCTTAGTGGGACATGGAGCTCGTTGGCTGATGCATTTCTCAGCCTCTCACCTTCGCTCAAAATGCATATTGCATATGATGACATAGGAATTCATCACAGGAATGGGCACTAGGCATCTTCTCTGTTAAACTGGGCTCAAAACCCAGCTCCTGTCCACAGGGAAGTCTTAGCTTTGACTATGTGGTGCTCCAGCATCAGAGGGAACCCTTGGTGGGTTTTACATGGGGCCAGTGGTAAGCTGAGCTGGGAGGAAGGATTATAGGAGGATGTCCTCAGTCTGCCTCCCCTAAGTGCTAGGAGAGTTGCTGGTTTATGGCGTCTTCCTTCAGGAGAGATGCAGGATGGGGATGAGGCAAGGGATCAAGGCCTTCCAAGCCTGTCCGTCTAAGCTTGGGGGAAGTCTGAGACTTGTGGTCCAGACACGTAGAGAGAGAAAGCTCTGCTGGGAAAGGAATTCATACAAGAGAAAGCTGTGTTTGCTATTTTGGATGTTTTTGGGAGGGGAAAAGATAGACAGGGGACGGGCTGGGGTATTTATTGGGGTGCATGTTAAATCAGGAACCTTTGGGGTGATGTAGTTGGGAAAGAAGTCCTGGCTTTAAAGAGAGTGAGGGAGAATATCTGAAGATGACATGAGTTTCTGGGGCTGAGCCCTATGGAAGTAGGCAGGATTGCCTCTCCCTGCTTCAGCAGAGCCTCAGGGGTGGTGTTTCCAGTTAAAAAAACCCACAGTATTTTCAGTCCAAACCTGCTTCATCTCCCCTCACCTGATTCTGTGTAGAGGGGAACCAGGCAGCCCGGTGGCCAGAAGGACAGGGTCACAGGCGTGATCAGCAAGAGTTAAGCAAGCCATCCCCTTGTGATGGGACAGTCAGGGCTGATCCTCTTCAGGGTGCTTGAGTCTAGGGCTCTCATTCAGGGACACTTGTTTGCTTTCAGCACAGTGAAGTCACTGAAGACAGTGTCTTAGATTAAGCCAAAGTCCTGTTGACTTTCAAAGGAACTCGGTTATTGATTTCTGGGGACTGTGCTTCTCCCCGGAGGACTGGAAAAAGCCCAAGGCGGTTGCCTAGGATGCCTGTAAACTCTGCGTCTGAGAACAGCCTTGTTCAGCAAGGACCTTTCTTAACGCAATTTGAGTCTAAGGTCATTGCCCCAGGCTGCTCTCGGGCAAGCAGACAGTGAGGAGCTGGAGGATCTGCTAGCCAAGCCTACTCTCCCCAAAAGGGCATCTGAAAAGCGAGTTAGAAAGTCAGTTAAGGATAATTTCTCCCAAAACGAATGAGCCAGAGATTTCCACCTTGCTGATGTGGCTGATTTGGTGAGCCCAGGGTGAAGCCTACACAATGCAGAGCTGGAAGATGTTCATTCACCACCCAGAGATGTGGTGGAGCGCTGCAAAAACCACTCCAGAAATCAGTCCTCTGTGCAGCGGGTTCAATATATGATGTTTTCAGATGGCTGCAGCCATCTGAAACAAGTGTAGCTACGTGCATGAACAGTGCAGATGTCTCCTGCAGAGGCATGTGAGATGGCCAAAGCTCCTCAGTTTCCCACCTTGAATAGCCAGATGTAAACACTTGTCAACACAGTTGCCAATTCATATGGGCTGATGTCTTATTTGCAAGAGAAAACGGACAGTATCTGGTCTCCACCAAGCATTGCCACTGTAGGTGATGCTAACAGAAACCCAATGCCATGTACACCCACTCCGTGTAGATGCCTCAAATGCCCCAGGACACCTAAAATGCTATTAGACATGAGCATGGGAAGCTGAACTGAGCTCCAAGCAGTCCAGCCAACGCAGCTTGGAGAGCTGCTCACCTGGCATTGATGTAGACACCAAGAGTATGATCAGATGAATGACACTCGCACTGACAAAGAGCAAGTGCTCAATGTCAAGCTGGGTGCCTTAATGGAGCTCAATCCTGGGCTAGCAAAGTCCTTGTAACATTTTCTTTGATGCTATATCAAGGTCTACGGGCTGGTTTTACTGCAGAAGCCCAGCGATCCCTATTGGTGGAATGACACATCCCGTACTCCACATCCATCCTTGCCCCCTTGAACACTGAACACTCTAGTCTGAAAATAGCCCTCGACACACAGGTCTTTACTATCTTTAACAACTATGAGCCTCCCACTGACTTCAGCCCTCGACTGCGCGCCCCTTGCAACACATTCACAAGAAAAAGGTCCCCACTCTT
>NW_010397313.1:65258-69551 GCF_000710305.1 Buceros rhinoceros silvestris
TTCCCCACCAAACATGAACCCAAGCTGCCAAACCTGAGCTCTGCCTGCGGGTTGGCGTGATGGATGGCAGAGCTCAGCTGAGAGCTGTTTAATTTGGGTGAAAGACACTGCGTGGGAAGCAGCCCTGCCTCAGCTCCCAAGGTGTGTAGGAGCAAGCTAGGTTTCATCTCAGCTGATTCTAGCAGCGGCGTGTTGCTTCAGAGAAAATGAAATGCTGTGGAGGGGGATGGAGGTTAGGACAAAACTCTCCATTCATTTCTGTGGGGATGGGAGCAGCAGTGAAGCCTTCAATGAGAGCCTGGGAGGTTTCTCCACTGAAGGGCTGTGGCAGATCTTGTGTGCCGCTCCAAGAGGAGATAATCTGAACCACAGCCATCTTAGCCATCTCTCTGGGCTTGCAGCCTTGGATTCTCACTTGGAGAAAGCCCTGAGACCTTTTCCTAGCAAAACCAGCACGGCCTCTCTCAGTGTCCCTTCAGCATCACTGCTTCAAACTCCCTTGGACTTTGGGAGGCAGGGTTTGACACAGAACTCTGTACCTCCCACAATACCCCAAAGATTTCCATTTCTGCTCCTTCTCCTCAATATACAACCAAAGGCTGAAACCATCAATATCCCCAAGAGTTGCTCACTGCCCCCTTCCTTGCAGAGACCTCTTTGGTCTTCAGCACGTTCACCATGCCACAAAGCTGTAAGTGGTGATGAGACAGCCCTTGGCACTGGTATTTCTGAGCACCCCCAAACCATCTGCTCCTGTTCCATCCCTTTTCTGGGCCCTTGTGAGGAGGAGGAGACTCCAGCTGAGAGAAAGGGACAGGCCGCCCACTTGTGCTGAGTAACCATTGCCAAATTGGATGCCAGCACATCCACACACACACACACACATACACACACGAAAATATTTCCACTGAGGTTGCTATGAACAATGGTCTCTTGATTATTTGCTGTCTTAAACACATATGCCTTTGGCTGTCCTCCATGAAGAACAGGCCATTCAAGTGCTGACCTTCCTGTTCCTGGACCAACTAGTCGATGTTTCCACATCCAATGCTACCAGCTGACGGGGTGTTTCATCAGCAGAGAACAGAATGTGATCCCTGCCCTGGCAGTTGCAAGCTGAAGGCAGACATGTGGGCAAGGGCAAAGCCACATCCTAATGGATGGTGGTGAGAAAACACCTCGTGTCTGTCGCCTTAGACACAGCCCCAAACTCACCTTGTTGTCATCTTCCAACCCTTCCTTAAAACATTGCCATGGTGTCTGTAAATCCATGGGAAGAAGTTAGTAAGTCCAGCTACCAGCTGAAGTTGGTCAGTCCTGTTTCCAAGACATCCTGGAGTGGAGATCAGGGCACCTGTGCCGGGCAGCCTTAGGTCCACGTGCACGAGAGTCACATCCCGATGACATCCTACCTGCATGACGAGCACCACTGATGGAGAAAGCACTGGAGGATATTTGAACCCAGGAGATGTGAGGGGTTGAACAAAGTCCTGCTTACACAAGGCAAGAATGTGTTCATGGTTCATGTGGTAGAGAAACCACAGTGACTGTTCAGTGCCGGCCACCTTCTAAAGCAGAGGGGAAAAAGACCGAGGTTCTTGGAGACAAAGTGTTTGATCCGGACGTTATCTGTGATACTCATGGAGGTCTTCACCCAGCAGTAGTTTGTCTTCCCTGCTAGCTCTTCCATGCCTAGAGAGAGAATTCCAGAGACCCCACCAGTCCCCGGCTATCCCAGATTTTGCACCATCTACAAATAGTTGATACTTGCTGAAAAGAGCAGATCTGAAACCACAGTTGGCAAATTGCATCAACAAGCATATTCCCAGCGAGGCACTGCTCCAGTTTGTATATGTCTGAAAAGAACTGTTCAGGCATATGTTAAAGTTGGCACCTTCTCCCTGGGACTCGCTACAATCTGACGGCTGGAGCATGAGAACCGCATCAAGACGCACAAAACACTCAGCAAATAAAGGAAAACAAAGTCCACTTGAGATGCTAGCAGGGCTGTGATGAGGACAAGGAGCTGAGGCGGAGCAATGTCCTCTGGAGGAGCACTCGTCCTGGTCTGATGTAGAAAACTGACATCTGCAAGCACGTCTTGGAAAGGGATCAACAGCAGTGTAGGAGAGAAGAGTAGAAAACCTGCTGCCCCAGTGTGAGTCCCAGCATGAGGCTGGGAGAGGAGGATAGTGCTGCGTGAAACCAAACCATGTGAAGCATCCTACAGGCTCCGGGCTTCAACTCATGCTGAAAGAGGCAAGGGCTTGCCACGAGGATGGACTCGGAGGGGACACACAGCGCATGAAGGGCTCTCAGCTCCCGCAGAGTTCTGGACCCTGTGAAAACCTCTCCTTTGCGTCAGTGGGGGAGAGGAGCTGTGAACGCTGCTGCTCCAGGTATCAGCAGTACATCCTTGGGCCTTTGATCTTCTTGGGTGTCTTGGTAGAGACCTCACCATCAGGAAACCCCTGAACTGAAAATGGTTGGAGAGCATTAGGGGGAAAATATTGTCCTGGTTTTGCCTTTCCTTGGGTGTCCATGAACACCTGCCTCTGGGGACAGGATGCTGGGCTGACCTGGTAGAGCTGCAGCATCATCAGAGCACACTCTCGACCAAGAAACTGGTGCTGCTCCAAACTAGTCATGTCCCATTGTTGGGGGGGGACACACGTGCAGATTCCCTTTTCATCCCCTCCCTTCACTCAGGGTGTCCAGGAACACCCCAGTGCCCCTTGGAGGGGTGGAAAAGGGAGCTGGAGCCCTTGGATGCAGCTGTCTCAGTGTTGGAGCTCAATCCTGGAGGCACGTGGCCAGGTGATGATCTGAGGCTGGCAGCAGTGTAGGAAGCTCATGTGTGAGACAACTCATGCCCTTGCACATCCCCTGGAAGAGGCTGCACCACCCTGCTCAGAGGAGATGACACTGCCTGGACAAGGTTACTCCTGCTGGGTACTGGGCACGTCTTTGTTTCTGGTGGGGCAGAACCAGCAGAAACATCCGACTTGACCTTCCCTGTCCCACTGGCAGTCCTCCTCTCTCCCTTCACCCTGCCAGACTTAACAGCCAGAAGGGCCTCCCACTTGCCCACGCAGGATCTGCACTGCTCCATTGCTTGGCAGTGCTGGTGGGAAACACTGGAGAACCACCCACAGGAGAGATAGCTTTGTCCCAGGCTCAAATCCCGGCCTCGGTTGCAAGTGCTTGTGCCTCTCCAGAGTTATTAGCAGGAATAATTAATCACCCACCTGCCATTTCACTGGACAGCAGCAGAAATTAGCGGCAGCAACTCCTGCCTCTTCTCCCTCTCTCGACAGGCGAGCAGGAGCGGTTGGTTCAACCACCGCACATCCATGGAAGGAGCCAAGGAGATTATCAGAGCTTGATGGTGCATGCTGCAGGACCTGAACCTCCTGTGGCATCTCCAGGGTTGGGGTGAAGCTGGGACCAGGGGCATGTGCCACCAGCCTCTCCACGTGTGGGAGTCCTGTTCCATGGACAACATCATGAGTCTTTTATTTTCCTTTTCCCTCTGGCACCTCTCATTTCTCCTTGGTGAAGGGAACTCCATGCTACCTCACCACCAGGAGCTGCCTTGTCTTTGGCTTAAGACTTTGGCCAAATCTGTCTGCCGTTTGCATGTCCCTTTTCCAGCTAATCTGTGTAGGAGGGAGTCAGGGGAGTTTGCCCCCATTGCTAGGCCAGGTCTTTGGCTTCTCTGGTTTGGGATGGGGAGATAATGTGAAAGCTTCCTTTCTCCCACATTGACTTTATTTGCCCGTCCCAACCCCACTGGAGGACCTCAGGGACTCAGGCTGTAATGTGCTTCTGGAGATGGGGCTGAACCAAGAGCCAAAATAGGTACTTCATGATCTCGAGGTGGACACAGGCAGACAGATGCTGCTCCCACCCAAACATCAGTTGTGGCCCCGAGCTTGACCCACTTTGCAGGGCAATGTCAGGGCTCAGCTGTATTGGGGAGCACAGAGAGCGATGTGACACAGCGAGGCTGAGGGAGATAGAGCCAAGCCACCACCAGACCCCAAAACTTTCCTGTCCCAGAGCCCTGGGGATGAAGGTGGTGGGAGTCGGGGGGTGGTCCATGCAGCATCCCACCCTCCCCAGCCCCCATGGCCTGAGCCGGTGGAGCCCTGTCCTGGGCGGGGGGGTGGCGAGGGAAGGGTTAAAGGGACGGCGAGCAGATCCTCCCTCCATCCTCCCTTTCCTCGCTGTTAGGCTGCTGCTGTGACAGGGGGTGGGGTCGGGGCTGGCCGCCGTTTGCCGCAAGAAGGG
>NW_010397314.1:0-13198 GCF_000710305.1 Buceros rhinoceros silvestris
GAGGGGGACGGGAGGTGGGGGGGAGATGTCAGCTGTGAGGGAGCCTCAGCTCCTGCCCAGGTCTCTATTTCTTCCATTCCTGTATGCAGAAGAAGAAAACTCTTATACTGACAAGAAAACACATTCGACCTCTAAGCAATCTAGTTAATGTGGATGACGAACAGCAGTGGGTGCAGTGTGCCAGCACTGCTGGCGTACAACCTCACCCAGGATGCCAACATCCCGGTACACCAGACACTCGTGCACCAGTCTTCACCACCATCATCTGAAAGCTCGTCATGCTGGTTTGGACAGGTGAAGAGTACATAAACTTTTCATGGAGCAGTGGGGGAACTCATGCAAGGTTCTCACGTTTGGGGAATTCTTTGTATAGTATTCACCAACATAGAGTGAGAGTCTAGGCAGCTTTTAGGTGACCTGCACCCGTGGTGACAGCTGGGAAATAAAAAAAAATTTGCAAGTATGAAATGTTGCTTCCAGATCCCGAATCTTATCAATGTTCACTATCTTATCAATGCAGTCATTACCAGAAAAGATTGAGAGTGAAACACTACATGCAATTGCTTTATCTGCCAGCCTTGTTTTCTCCTCCCTTGCTCACGGAATGAGTGTGTACCTCCTGTCAGACTCAATAAAGTCAGGCAGCTGGCTATAAGAAACCAACAGACCCTCATTAAGGGGGCCCCTCATGCTGCTTTTGTTTGTGCTCATCTGCTTTACTGGAACGGACAAGGAAAGCATGAATATTTAAAGCACTTTGCTGTGGCTGGGAACCAGCTGAACACAATTCTGCTGGTTTTTTCTCCTCCTGTTTCTCAAAATGGAAACCTCAAATACATCAACCATTCTGCTCCATGCAGACGTAGACAAACATTTGCTATGGCTGGAACAGGTCAGAATGAGAGGGATGCCTTGGTGGCTGCTGGGTTTCATGTGCAGATGCAGTCCTCCATGAAAATAGGTGAAAATATGATTGGAGAGCTGCGTGGTCTACTGTTTTCTGTCCAGCACCCTCACAGTCAGCAGAGCACTTCGCTGTGGTTTCTGTCCCTGGCGGTCAGGGCTCTCCACAAGCTGCGCTGGGATGCCAGCCTTCTGCAGGTTTGGCAGCAGGTGACACTGGGCACAGTGCAGAGCTCCTGGCTGCAGCTAGAGAGACAGACCGACACATCAGAGCTTCCGCAGCATGGCGGAAGGTTTCATCAGCTTGCACGTCTTTCTTTGATGTGTTAAAACTCTCCGGAGTCTCTCTATCAGTCAAAATCAAGTAGATTTTACTTTGGGGTAAATGCATCAAAAGAACACAAGGAAGGGACCTTCTGCATGGCAGCAGCAGGAGGCGTGTGGCCAGGGTGAATGCAGTATGCTGTCGTTCGGGCTGTCGCTCCGGATCATGTTCATGGAGAGCCTGACCCGCATTCCTTGTGGAAAATGAAGCACCTGGGCTCTGCGCTGCTGGTGTTCAGGCTTGGCAGAGGAATGAACAGACCAGACTAGGAAAGATCTGAAGCTGCATGCTCAGAGACGGTAAGAATAGCATCTATCCTCTTATCATAAATGAGTTCTTTTTTAACTGTTCATACACAATTCTCATTCTGAAAAGAAGTGCAAGGGAAGAAGCTGATTCCTAAAACAAAGGTTCAGGTTGAGAAAGAGGGATACAGTATCCTGCCCCTCAGGTGTGTCAACCCCATCACTCAGCTTGGTCTCATCTGCAAACCTGCTGAGGGTGCAGATGATCCCACTATCTACGGCCTTGATGACAATATTAAACAGCACTGGTCCCAATACGGACCCCTGAGTGACACCACTTGTCACTTGTCTGGATGTCAGTCAAGCCACTGACCACTCCCTGTGGATGTGACCATCCAACCAATTCCTCATCCACTGAACAGTCCACCCATCAAACCCATATCTCGCCAATTTAGAGAGAATGATGTTGTGGTAGACTGTGTCAAAGCCTCACGGAAGTCCACAGAGATGATATCCATAGGACTTCCCCTGGTCCCTGCTGTAGTCACTCCATCCTAGAAGGCCATTATGATGGTCAGGCAGGACTTGCCCTTGGTGAAGCTGTGCGGGGTGTCTCAAATCACCTCCCTGTCCCCCACATGCCTTGGCATAGCTTCTAGGAGGATCTGTTCCATGGTCTTTCCAGGCACAGAGGTGAGGCTGACAGGCCAGTAGTTCCCCGAGTCCTCCTTCCTCCCGTTTTGGAAAATGGGTGCCGTGTTCCCCTTTTTCCAGTCACCAGGGACTTCACCTGACTGCCAGGACTCTTCAAATATCCTGGAGGGTGGCTTGGCAACCACATCAGACATTTCCCTCAGGACTCTGGGATGCATCTCGTCAGGTCCCATAGACTTATGTACGTAAATCTTGGAAGTCTGTTAAATCTAGGAGAAGAATCCAGATTTCTCTGCTCTCAGTGCTTGTTCTGAGCTCCCAAGCATCATTCGCAAAGCTCCAGCGCGGTGCATGTAATGTGGGGGGGAAGAGAAAGTGAAACAGCAGATAATCCAGACGAGTGAAAGCTGCAAGAGCCACAGTGGAGAAAGCTGCTTAATCTGACGTCAGAGCATCAAGGGAGGCTCGATTCAAGGCACAAACCCATGAGAAATTGCAAAAGCCAAATCCTTTATGAAGATTTATTTAGAAAAACCACAATGCTGGGGAGTTACTGTTACATCACGTGGTAATTCTCTTCCTTTTCAGTAATATGCACCACACTGTGCGCATGCAATCACTTTTGTTCCAGAGATAACATCTTCATCTAGAGTTATACATGTACTCACAGGGCCCTTAGTGCATGCTATGGTTCACATATATGTTAGGACACGCACAAATTTGAGCTTTTCCATGAAAAAACTGTATAAAAGATACAGACCAAACTGAAGCTGTCAACGTGAGAAGCGATGTGCAGAAACAAAGTTACTCCTGAACGTTTGCTTAAGAAAAACCCTTCCATCCCTATTCCCCTTGCAGCGTTGAGTATGCCAGCTGTTGCTTGAAAGTGGAATTTAACTGGTCACATCCTGCCTCCCTCCCAGTTAGTTGTAGATTTTTAACCAGCTAAATAATCATATATTAATAAGAAAAACTGCCTTCAAGCATCACTGTCACGTGCTGCTGTTGTATTGAATAGTTCTCTATATTGCTGCAGTGTTTGGCTTGTGATGCTGAAGGCCAGGTGACAACCACACCCTTGAGTGGAGCCCACAGAAGAGGCAGGACAGAGATGTCACCGAGTCGCCTGGCAGGGGCTGGCAGCAGCTGCCAGGAGAAAAGGGTCAGGGATTAGGAGTTCTCCTCCTGCATGCTGGAAGGAGCCAGACCTCCCACATCCCCTGCCATGGGGTGCAGAGCTCCAGGCACTGTTTGCTCGTGCACGGTGGGGCTGGTGTTTAAGATGATGCTCTTGAGCGCCTGAGGAATCCTCTCTTCAGAGGAAATGTGCCTGTGCAAAGAGCACGGCAGGTGAAGGGACGGAGGGGCCACAGGGCCTTCCCCAGCCAGGTACCTTGGTCCACGATGCAAACTGTAGGTGACCCCAGTGCGGCTCTGAGCGGAGCTGTACAGGATGACATGCTGCAGCCATCAGGAAGCAGTCAAACCAATCTGTCCTCGTCAAACGGCTGCATGCAAACACCAGCGCTTTAAATGGCCATTAAGACTAGAACTGGATTGCACTTGTTTCCCTTAAATACGTACGTGTACCACCCTTTAAAAAAAAGTAACCATTAAAAAAAACTTCAAAATACATTAAACAGAATTGACTGATAGTTGGGATTCCCTTCGTTCGATCAAAGGAAAAGAAGAAGAAAATTAGGGGCAGTGTGATTCTAATCACTGAGGTTTGGCAGTAACCATAATATTCTGGGTTTGGGGATAAGGATTCTCCCTACCCATGGGAGCTGATGCTGCAAAGCCCGGTATTCCCCTGGTAATTCACAGGTTTTTTAAGGACTGTTTATTTAAGCCCATGCAGAGTTATGACTGTTAGAGAACTCGTCATTTTTCTAAACGGGATATCAAAGGTTTTCACAGCACATCTTACATGGATCCAGGGGAAATCTCAGCAAGACTCCCCCGTGTGTTTTGTTTTTTACTTGCAAAGCAAAGGTTTCAGTCTTACTCTGAGGAAGGGAGGAAGAGGTGGAAATTGTGAAGACGGAGCTCTCCAGGGAAGTAAACTCTGGATACTGCACTTTACATCCCAGCTCAGCAGACCGCATTAGCAAACTACTTTAAGTGGGATTTAAGTCTATGTCACTCAGTTTGGACCCCAGTATGAAGACCAGTATCCAACAGGAAGAGTGTTGCCTTGACCTACTCATTTCCATGACAAAAGGCACAAGGGGGGGTTCATCCTGATAGCTTGCAGCCCAGCTCCAGTCACGAAAGCATCGTTCAGGGAGGCCTGTCAGACCTGCACCGCCTGCTCCCGGGGCTCCCCAGGTTTCTAACCCCCGGATGCTCAGCTGCACGGTGGCTCACAGCTCTTCCCCCAGGTCAGGAGCACGCTGCGGTGACCGTGACCTCCAGCACTGCCCTGTACCCGGGTGAAGGAAGCGGTGCTTCATCCCTGCTGTCCCGAAGGAGCTCTCGGAGGAGAGGCTCCTGTTTCCCAGGCAGCAGCGCTGGCCCCAGGGGTGTTTCTGCAGCTTTCTGAAAGCACTGCTACGTGTGGCACACCCAGCCCCAGTCTCCCTTAGCTCTTAGAGCACGTGAAGGTGTAATCGAATGAACCTCCGGCTGTCAGTCAGAGACAACTGTTGGCAGTGATGAAACCGCGGTAGAGAATAGTTTTAGACTGTAAAATACACAAAATGAAACATCAGACTGAATTCTTACTATAGTTTTGATGCTGTTGAGCACTGGGGTTAGCTGCTGCTTCAGGAGCATTTTCCACCGGGTTAAGATTATGTCCAGCATCTGAGTTAAGGCCCTGATTTAGCAAAGCGGTTGTGCCTATGCTTAAATCTGCCCTCATTCAGCTGAGCCCTGACGTGAATACCTAAGTGCCTTGTGATACTGGGACAAACCTGAACTGGAGCCTGTAAATCTAAGTTATGTAGCTGTCACAACTACCCTTTTAATGTCTCTTCCTGGTAGCACAGCTGCTCTTCCAGATTAACTATTGAATTAATCTTCATCTAAAAGGTCCTGAGAACAGTTCTATAACACTAACAAATGTACATAAATACCAGAATGAAAAAAAGTCAAACGCATGGCTCAAAGCAAAACAAATATTGCTCAAAATACTTGTTTAGATTAACAGCTGTAAACTGTGCCTTCTAGTAGCAAATAAAAACCTGTTGGCCTAGAAAAAAACCCCAAAACATTCAAAGTCTATTGGATTGGCAGCACTAACATTACTTTACAGTGTCAGGGTAACAAATACCAGTGTAACATTACCAAATGACCCACCTAACCTAAGCTTATGTAAACAAGTAGACTTTGTCAATGTTTATACCGCTAGGCATGATCCTGCACTTGGGTGGAGACCCAAGCCGGTAGGAGGGCGCTGTTCCAGTGCGGTTCCAGCTGCCCAGATCCCGCTGCAGGAGAGAGGCTCAGGGGTGTGATCCTGCAGACGGCACTGGCATTACTAGCTCTACTCCTGGGAGCCTCGGTGGCAGGTCTCAGCTCAGCAGAACTATACACATATAAGTAAGGATTATTCGCAAACATAAGGCATTGTAGAACTTGGCCCTAAAATTTCTGTTTTCAGTAGAGAATCCCTTATCTGTACACAAGATCATATTTTAGCCTATCAGAGTGTTTAAAATACGGGTCAGAGTCACTATATGTTATGCTCAGTAACACAGTTAAGATTCTGCATATTGGCTTCAGATACTGCAAAACATTTTTTTCATTAAAATCAAACGAACCATGAATCGTTCTCATAAAAATTAAATTAGCCATGAAAGTTAAAAACGAGCAGGCTGTGTTTTCAAGGTTAAAGACAACACTGACAGAAATGAGCAACTCCCACTCTAACGGTTTTCCAGCGCCTCCCCTTCTGACCAGCGAGCACTCTGAGATCGCAGCTGATGGTGGCTTCCAATCTTGCCTTGCATCCTCTACGGTGTGGCTATTGCCGCTCTCCTTCCACCCGCTTTTTACGAACTAGAGCAATAAAACAAGAAAAGGGCAGTCAGCGTTGCTTTCCCGAGGGCCTAAGGACTTTCCTCACTGACACACTCCCTTCCCAGTAACATGAACGGGAAGGAAGGAGCTTCTAAGAAATGCTCATCAGGGTTATGTTCATAATTGCTGTAGTTAACACATCTTAAAGCTAAACAAAGCAATTGTATCTAAACCGTGCTTTTCTGTATCACAGACTGTAGAATTTCACCAAAGGTTCATATCAGTACATTCTCTATAAATATAGGATTCTGAGCTAAAAGTTTCAGGTGATGAAGAAATCGCCATTTCCAGTGCTTCCTCCCAACGGCTCCATTTAGATTTTTGTCACAGTTTTATTGTTCTTTTAAAAGCCACTGTGTTCCAGCTAAGTTGATGATGGTCTTCCCTAGTCTGCATGGCAGTGCTCTGGATTACGAAAGCATTAGGCATCAAAAATTAATACTTTTGTAATTGCACAAGCGTATCCTAAAGGTAAGCAATAATCCTATCTTTTTAGAAAATCATTTGAAGCACTCGAGTACTGATAGCAGTGAGTAACAAGGAAAACATCATAATGGACTTTAAATGATCTGTTTTAACTTCACATGCTCTGATTGCATCAACCATCTGAGAATAAATCAATTAACTCTGGATTCTCAGTGAAAACAAGTAGGTCGAAGTTGCCATTTAGCAAAACAGAGTGATGAGCTTTGTGCTATGGGCAGGATTATTTTGACAAGCAGCCCCGTGTGTATTTTTACAGCACTCAAGATACGTTACAGCTGGTGTAGAGCAGGTCTAGTTGTCAGCATTTGCTACTCCATCCTCTCTCTGACTTGGCCAGATAAGATTAGGGAGGTTTTCCTGTTTGTGTGATGCAAAATTTGGTGTTACATCAAACTGTCGTGTCCTGTTTCTGACACTGAACCACTGAAGTACAGAGCAAAAGCAGTAAAACTGGATGAATGAATGCTTTTCACTACAGAAAGTCAGCAACAAACATGTATCGCTACAAACATCCCACTCCTTTGCTATCAGGAGGCTTGTTTCTTAGGGCGTTCCTGGCAAACAGACTGCATCGTTTCCAAAGCCGACGGGGTAACGTCAGTCATTTGTGTCTGCTTTCTGCATTTTGTTCCTCATTTCTTTTATTTTATTGAATTCTTTTAGGTATTCTGTCCTGCTAAATCTGGAACAAAACCATACGCTACAAAAGCAGGAAAAGGAAGGTTAGGTACAGGAGCTATGTCTAATGGCAACTAGTTAAATAGTGGGGGGAAAAAAAGAGCTTTCTCTTCTTGTTGATGGGATTTTCAAATGCCATTCCAGGACACTAATAGGTCTAATAGTATATCACTGGAATGCTTAGGTACTGCTAAAAATTAAAACTGAAGAAGAATTTCAGTATGTGTGAAAGAAATAGGTTATAGTCAACTTTTATCTTACCTCCCACAGAGAGAAACCCAAGCTGAAGCCAGCAAAGGCATCAAGGTTTGACACCCCACTTTGAAGTAGAATTGCTTAAAAACACGTAGTTAATATTTCTTTCTTTCTTTTTATCTTCTTGCTCTAAACCACTCCTGACGAGTCGTCTCCTTGTTCTGCATACTGAGCACAGGGGATGTCACACTCGGGTAAACCTTGCAAAGCTTGTTGTCTTTGCCCGTACACAGTCACACAGGCAGCAAAGTCGTTTCTGTCTCCTTGGTTGGGCAGGCTTGGTCTGCCGTGGGCCGGGCGAAGCAATGAGGACGTCTGTGTGCGCCGAGTAAACAGGATGGGTTTGGCTCTCTAATTACTGGCCAAAACAGCTGACAAATCAGCTGGAAAGCCAGGGCGCACCATGGAAAAGGCTGAAGTAACTCCCCTTCCCAAAAGGAGTGGGAGAAGGAGAAGAAGAGTGGCTCCCAGTGACAGTAAGATCTTTGCTGTTGTTTAGAGCTACGCACCTCTCACATGCAGCAGACTGAACGTCACAGAATTAAAATTCAACCCTATGTACAGACAGAGAGCTGTGTCTACGAAGGTGAGGGCTTGGCTCACCTAACCAAGTGCTGAACCAAGATGTGGTAGCGTCTTACCCAGGTCGTTGTTTTTAGTGATAGCGGCTGCTACCCTGGTTCTTGGACCTTGCTTTGTGAACTGGTACCCAAACTTGAGAATCTTGGAGTTCTCCTCCAGCATCTTGGCAATCTCCATCTCTACAGCTGTCCCCAGCTGCTGTCTCTGTTGGTGATGTGATGAAATATCCCCAAAAGAAAAGAAAATACTTGTTTTAATACAAGAGGGAAATACATGGTTGTACTTCAGTACCATGCTGCAAACTACAAACAGAATCCTGTCCCTGGAGATTTTGCTGCGGGTTTTGAGTTTGGCTTTGACCAGCTTTATTTAGCAGTTTTCCAGTGCTGGGTTGCACCGGCATGGGACATGAGCTGCAGAATGACCCTGACCCACAGCGGCTGCCTTGACTTCGCCACAGCCCTCTAGGAGAACCCTGTGGGAACCCATACAGAAAGGAAACAGAAGTGGACTCCGGTCTTCACCTGGTTATCAATTTTAATCTCTGTCAGGGATTCATTCTCTTTCAGTGCATCAATCAGTGCCAAAATACCCGTCCCAGTGATGAAGTTGGATTCTACATTCAGACTCTTCAGTGTTTTGTTCACTTTCAGCATATCTGCAAATGCCTGAGGGGTCAAAAGGAGGGAATATCAGATAATGCCTGAGAGTTTCAGGGAAAAACAGGGTATCTGCAAAATATAGCTAGGAAGAAATAAGCATAAATAGGCTTAGAAGAACAAAGAGGTAGATCAGAAGAGATTACACTTCTGCTTAGCGTAGTCATAGGAAAATTCTGTGAGGGAAAATGAAGAACACATCCCAAAGCAGACACAGACCTACTTAAAAATTGTTGTTTTTTTTTTTTTCAAGCAGTGTTTAAACTTACAATAGCTACAGGGTCATTGCTTCGAGTAGCTGCAAGGCTGAACGTCTTCACATGCGTGTTGCTTTCCAAAGCTTTTGCAAATTCTTTCAGTGTTGGAATAGGAATATTCTATGTTAAGAAGATAAATCCAGTGGTTAGGAAAGCCAGTCACATCGCTAGACACTGATTTCAATTATTATCAAACTGAGTGATTAATAGCCACATAGCCACAGTCCACACAACTTGAAACACCCCGATGCTTTTAAGAGTATCTCAGAATGCACGAAGTGTCCTTTGCTTACAGAGGACCCGTGGAAGCCTGCGCTAGGATGCGATGTCAACACTGCCTTTAACTGGGTCAGGCCAGCGCAAGCACGTGACTGATCTCTGAGCTGCTTTCCTATTTTGCTGCTGGTTGTTCAGTCTCCGTGTGCCAGCTCCTCGTCCGTTTGCATGTGAGGGATAATTGAATTTGGCCGGTGATGATTATACAGTACCCGTGAGATACCTTGCTTTGCTATCTGCTAAAGAAAGGCAGCCAGAGGGAGTCACCCCTTGGGCTTTTAACTGGCATCTAATTCAATATCAGGCATTGACGATCTTGGAGCCTGAACAACAGTTCCCTCCTGTGTGTCCTGCTTTTTCTGAACAGTAAAGAGAGACAAAATTTGAAGATAAAAGGCAAGGACTGGAAATACTTGAATAAACCTTCCTATGATGACATAAATGAAACCACAGCATCTACCTTTATGTTGTTGAGATTAATTTCTATGAGACTGGGATCATTTGCTTTTATCCTTTGTAAACTTGCTTCCACGTTGGTTGGATTAGGTGGCTCCTCAAAGATGGGCTTGACCTTTTCACCTTTCACCACGTCTGCAACACGAAATGTGTGATGTGAAACATGAAATGTTGATGTGAGGAAAAGGCATCATCAGTAACAGTCTGGCTTTTCAATTCCAACTTAGGGTTGCACTGTAGCATTCAAGAAAGGGTTTATATGAACCACAAAACTTGAAAACAGAAGTATTATCCCTGTTATCCCTGCTGTGCCCTTTGCACCTTCTGTGCACCCAGAAGCATGTCACTGGAGTCAGAGGCCGGGCAGTATCATCTCGGGCAAATTACTCCTTTAGGTACAGAAGTCCTGGTACAATTAATTTGAGCCAAAGCAGCTTTAAAGACTGTTGAACAGGGTGTCCTGTATTGCACGGACTGCTTTGTCCAGCATCTGTAAAGAAAGGTGTGCTCAGAACTTGCCCATTACACCCGTGAGCAAACGTTCCTGCACCTATGACTAACAGACGGTGCTAACATAAAGGAACAGGATCAGGAGGCCCCTCAGTTTCCTTCTCTTGGCTGATGCTATCAGCCTTACTATAAATTCAATTAGTTCTTATAAAATTGCAACATCTGCACTTTCTAGATAATAAAACTATCAAAGCATGAAAAGCAAGTTCTGTCTGCCAGCACCAAGATCTATGAAAGCCTTTGAGTATTCATGCTCCAAAGAGATACGGTTTTTAATGCTGGAAATTACGAGCTATAAATATTCTTAGAGATGCATAAGAATCATAGCTGAGAACACAATTAGTACTTCTAATTCCCATGCGTGTAGTTGTAGAGATTTATTTTATAAGCCCTGACCACCCAAGTCACTAGAGGCTAGAAAGAAATATGTTACTGACCACAAGTATGTTTAAACCCCTTGGGCTGATGCTGCAGGCAGTAAGTGCTTTCTGCTCGAGTCTTGATGTACTATACGTTGCTGTTCAGTGCGATGGGTAAAGTTCATGCCACATCATGGGCCAAAAGAAAACCAAATAGTTTTTTAGAACTCATGCTTTTAGTAGAGATGAAGTCATACACAAACCTTGAGCTGTTTTTCACTCTGCTCCCTTTCACTCCCCCATTTTTTTTTCTACTAATTCCCTGAGGGAGCTGACATATCCCTGAATAACGCTCCAGCCTTCCTGGGGAGTGTGGAATGGAAAACTACCGGTGAAATGAATGTAGAGAACTCACCTTAGATGCAAGGATGAAACATAAACAAAAACACCAAAGCATTTTTTTGCAGTTGGGGCAACACCCTGCCAAGCTGGGACCTCGGGAGGGAGTTGGACCTGTCCTCAGGTCGGACATCCCAGTATTCTCAGAGTTAACAGTATTTTTCACTTTCTATTTCTTGTTGCTTCCCATGACTTTACCTTGTTTCTTTAATCATGGTGCTGCTTTGTCACATCGATGGGCAACTTTTGAGACATCTCCTCTATCACGGAGGCATTTCACTTGGCTAGGGAAAGGTATTGCTTTTGGACCAGAGAACACAGTGATGTGACGGTGATTTTCTGGTTCTTAGGTCTGATTGGAGCATAGCTCAGCTGACTCACATAGCTGACATTGTGACTCAAAACAACAAAAACATTCTGAAATCTATGTGGATTAGTAATGCATGCAATGGCCTGTTACGAGATAGATGGCAGCTCACACAGGGTCCCACTGGGCAGGCTTGCAGATTAGTCTTAATCCTGAGAAAAAGGAAGTGACACGGTACCCTGTCTACTTTCCCACCTCCCATTTAGTGACGAAGGATGGAAATGAAAGTCCTTGGTAAAGACAGCTGCTGCTCTCATGGCCTCAGAAGAAAACATTTTGAGTACTGTTTCCCTAGGAAAGGACATTCCACAATTTTGTCTTAAAAAGCAAAGTTTAGCCCACTAGCTATCCCGGAGCTTGGAGGTGACAAGCTCGGGATCAAGGCTTGGCAGCTCTCAAGAAAAGCCTGGAAGTCAGACGTACCCCTTCTCCCCTCAGCCAGTCTCCTGTCAGCTGCTGAGCTAAGATCTGATTTACCAACATCTGTTTGTTTAGTGCAAACGTTTCTGGGTTTGTTTTTTACTAACTACAGCTGTTTCTGCGGGGGGGACTTCCTGAACAATCATGCTTCCCGTGTACCAAAGGAACCACGTAACATCTCAACACCTGGAGGTGGTGGATCTGAGAGAAGAGCCAGGGCCGGAGCACCCTGACTCCATCTCTGCCTTCCTGTGAACACAGCTTGATGTGACAGGTCACGGATGTGGCTTTGCCAGGGATTCTGCATGTCCAAGCCTCATGGTTACAAGTCATTTTTCAGCTGTGTAAATGCAGGTACTCCGGGTGAGACGGCCTGGCCTGCGCTATTTCCCCCTGTTAGCTACAGCTCGCTGTTTTCTCTCTGCTGCCTAAAGGGAAGTGGCATGAAAACAGAATCACACAGAATCATCCGGTTAGAAGAGACCTTCAAGATCATCAAGTCCAACCGTTCACCCTGCACTGCCAGGGTCCCTAAACCATGTCCCTCAGCACCACCTCCACACGGCTTTTGAACACCTCCAGGGATGGGGAACCCAGCACCTCCCTGGGCAGCCTGTTCCAGTGCTGCACAACCCTCTCTGTGAAGACGTTTCTCCTGGTATCTAACCTAGATCTCCCCTGGCGCAACTTAAGGCCATTTCCTCTCGTCCTGAACACGTATGTCCCGGCTTCTTAAACACCCCGTCCTCTCCAGCACCTCTGCAGAGCCAGATACTGCTCTCTAGGAAAACAAAGCTCCTGAGGAACTACTGATTTGCATAGACAGTACTGTTGTCATTATAGATAATGAATTTTAAGATTGTATTTACTTTAAAGAGCTACCCCTCATGATTAATTAGATCAACCAAGGTAAAGCCCAGATACACCAAATGGGACCAATACACCCCACCTCTAGGTGTACAAGTCCCTAAGGGTGACATACAGACCACAAGAGAAATCTGCTCGCTTACTTCTCAAAGCTCCTTTTCCTTCTTTACTGCGGGCTCCTCCTTCATCAAATTTTGGGTTGTTGACCATGTTGTGCACTCCAAGAACAGCTAAAATGAGTATAAACCAGCAACAGGAGAGAATGTTAATGGCAGGAACAGCGACTGCAGAAAGACAGCTGCTACCAGTTCTGGGTTAGCTTCCCAAACACAACCCCCTTTATAAAACAGCAACTCTCGGAGTCACGCGTGCTTGTCGGGAGAGTCTTTAGGGGTCTAAATACTGGAGATACAGACATTCGTAACACAGATTTTTGAACAACTGAGTCCATGCAGGATGCGTATCACAGGAATG
>NW_010397314.1:13271-27462 GCF_000710305.1 Buceros rhinoceros silvestris
CAGAATGCGTATCACAGAAAGGCCAGCTGGAAGAAACCGCTGCGGGTCATCTTGCCCAGCCTCCCCTTCAAGCAGGAGGGTTGCCAAAATTAACCAGGTCAGCCATGGCTTTGTTTAGCTGGATCCTGAAAACATCCAGGGAGGGAAATCCCACAGTCTCTTTACATACCTTGTTTCAGTGCTACACTCAGAATCATTTTCCCCCCCTAATATACAGCCTGAACCTCTTACTGCTCGCTCTTGCATTACCTGAGACATCTGAGGCAGATCTGACTGCGCGTGTGGTTAGATTAATAAGCTGGCATTTGTGCTGGGGTTTCTTAGGGAAGCACATGGATGCTAATGCGCTTGGAAAAAAATTACAAATTCCAGGACTTTACAATAAATAGTGTGGATATAAACTATTTTGAGATGAATTACAAGAGAAACCAAATGAAGCTGCAATGTTATCTTTTGCACAGATAAACTTCCACAGTATCTGCTGTGTTTGCTGATACATCTCTGATAAACTATCTGATTGGACTTTATGCTATAGGATCATGCATGAATTAGAAGTTATTAACGATGTAGATTTTTACTTTTATCACCACTTCTTTCTTACGGAAAATCACTCTGTTCTGTAAGCAAATGGCTCTTTAGTTGCTGTTACAGAGTCTGTTTTCAGCGCTCCCGGCAGTAGGTGTGCTACTCGCTGTCTTCCATTAGACTTTGATACCTACAAGCTCTGTTGTGAACGGCTGGATACTGACCAGAGCCGGGCAAACCCTGGAACTCCATTCCATGAACTTCAGACTTCCTGAGAAGTGCCAGCTGCGTTACAATCCTGTGATTCCTGTGATACCCCACGTTTCAGTTAGAGCCAAGACTAACGCGTCCAGAAATGGGTGGTGTATCCAGGAATTACAAAGATAATGTCAGGATCACATCCTTCAATAGGACGATAGAGTAGCTACCAGAGCTATGAGTTTAATGGGGATCTAAGACAGATGCAGATTCATCAAAAGTGCTGAAATATTTCATTTCATTTTCCTTATGAAAACAAAAGAATTGTCAATAGAGTTGAAATTCTCCCACCAGAAAATTTTGTACAGGGTCCAGCAAAAGTAGACCACAATCTCAGAGAGTCCAGGAAAGGACAGGATCCACTCTGACCTGGGTGCACAAGGCAGGAGGCGTCAGTGGTTCCATAGGGAGGTCTCAACACTAGATTGAGCACGGTTTTAGGATGACCCTTTGACATGAACCTCACCAGTCCTGGCTGGTTTGCTTCTTCCCGAATTAGGGGTTCGGATGATGCTCTCCTACTAGCATAAGTATGTGACACACCCATGGTACAAATTGCTTGAAAGTCACAGGCAGCTCAGGAACTATAGATTGGCCTTTGTGATACTGTAGTTTCAAATAGTATTTATGCAAATGTGTACATGCAAATGAGGCTATAACATGAGGGTATTCTCCAGATGAAAAAGAATTAAAAGTGGGGAAGACACCCAGACCTAATCACCTGGCAACCAGTTTTCTGATTCAAGGGGCTAGATTGCCCCTTTCCTCATGAAATGCAGGATCTTCACCTACTGCATCCTCTAACACGTTCATCCTGCCGTTGAGGATGTCGGAAGTGAGAGGAGGCAGCAACAGTTTGCTACAAACAATGCAGATACAGTAAGATTAACAGTCTCCACTACAACGCAAGCACCGCCAGTCTACCCTCTACCCTTCCTTTCCCCAAATCATGTCCGCTGGTTCATCTTCTCCCCTTGCCTGACACACCAATTTTAAGTAGATGAGAGAAGTCTGAAGTGCAGCAGCTATCAGTCACACTTGAAGTCATCCTGGGCAAGGTGTGGCCCACAGGTTGGCCACCTGCCTGTAGAGTGAAGCAGCAGGTACCTGAAAGACGATCATGAGACATTCCTGGTGACAGGTCTAGGCAGAGAAGAGCTGGAAGCGTAGGGAGATCGTACCTATAGAATATCTCACCTGCAAGGTCATACAGCTCAGTATCTGAAGCGCTGGCCAGGGCTTCTTCTAGTTCTGGATCCAGGGTCACTTTCTCTTCTGTACGGGTTTCTATGGGCTTTTCTTTAGGGATAAATATTTTTCCTAAGAGAAGAAAGAAGCCAAAGTGAGTAATGAATTATTGGAACAACTCCTCTGCCTTCTGGCAATGGGGGAAATAGGTCTGTGACAGTGGAACTGCTTGGAAATATCAAGTGCATATAAATACCAAGTGTTTTCCTCTTTTCTTCTTGATGCCATCCTCTGCACGAGGATCTTAACAGTCTAAAAATAAAAGGTGCAGACTTCTGCTCTGTCTTGGTTGTTAATGTAGAGGCAAATTTCCTAAAATAAATCCCCAGGAGCAGTCACAGCTGGGATTTTTCTGAAGTTCCTGTGGCCTTAAATAGGCAAAATCAGGTCTACACAAAAAGCTCATAGAAATTTCATCCTTATTATTTATGAGGCACTAGAAGCAGTTAAAACCATTGTACTGCAAGAACATTCAAATTCATCAGACTCCATGCACAAGCCTGAAAGCTCAACAACAAACCTGTTCTCTTCCAGCAACTCAGTTTAATTCCCAGCCTCTCCATGAGTATTTCCCCTCTGTGTCTCCTGATGACCGTTCACACGAACAGCCTTATCCTCATCATCTGTGCAGGCCTGGAAAGTCTGAACTGAACGGAACCACACGTTCCCTGCCCTGTCTGCTGCTCTTTGTACCCTGCTGGGACGCCGGGGTTAGCGGGTGTGTGTTTCCGTGGGATATTCCCCGCAGGCTGAGATCACCGGCCCTTCCGCTGAAATGAGAAAACTGTAGGATGAATCCAGAAACAACACAAGAAGTCCCAGTACTCCTCTGGCCGGCGATTACATGTATGTATTAACCTCGGCAGCGCACAGGCTTGGAGCGGGGCCCTTTCTATCAGAGCTGGGGCTGACTTCAGGCACCAGCGCTGCTGCAGCTGTTCTCCCGCTCAGCGCTTTCCTGCACCAAACCCATCCAGTCAGGAACGCATTAGGTGATGCCACGTGCCACAGACGGTGTCACGGCTCCGGTAATTCTGTGAGTTCCCAGGTTCTACTGTCCGCTGTGGAGTAGCTCCCCTCAGCCGGTCCCTAACAACGACTTCTCGAGCAGGCTTTAGTTAAACCCGCTGTAATGAAGCTGTGGTGACCTTTGAATGCAGGTGGCTTCGGCCCACAGTCGACTTCAAATTGTCGTTTTGTGCAGTTTTGTACGCTCTGGATGTAATGCCTGAAGGATATCCTGTGGCTTTCTGAAATGTCTCTAAACCCGTTTCATTTTAACTGTATTAGTGATATTATTTTGTAACCATTAATAGACGTCGTTCTGATATTTGGTATTGAATTACAGAGGTTTGCCTCTGGTTTTTCAACACTGTCATCCTTTTGGGGCTTAATTTCCCCATTGTGGTCCAAAGCATCGTTTTCATGTAGATAACACCCAATTCCTTTGTCTCCTTCATACGAGTTTGTCTACAGTAATTTCTATACTGTCAGCTTCTATCACTGAGGTCACTGACTAAGCTCAGAAAAATCATTTTTTAATGGAAATCTCTGCAACTGGCAAGGTTTACTGATGCAGGATTCGAGTT
The DNA here is from genome assembly GCF_000710305.1 of Buceros rhinoceros silvestris. Classification (NCBI taxonomy): domain Eukaryota; kingdom Metazoa; phylum Chordata; class Aves; order Bucerotiformes; family Bucerotidae; genus Buceros; species Buceros rhinoceros. Next base: position 16,892 of record NW_010397314.1, read on the forward strand.
ACTTACCCCAGAGATATTTGCATCAAGGCTAAGTAATGTCTGAGAACAAAACCGGACAGAAGGTTACACAGAAAGATAAAGTAGTATCGTATTATGGTTCATTTTTCATGTGATATTTTAAGTAAGCAATTTTTTAAGAAGAGGTTTCTAGAAGACAAAAGCTTTTGTGGGCCAAAGGTAAGAATCGTTTTAATTTTCACGTCACACGGGGTGAATCAGAGACAACATCCCAGCAACATCAAACAAAATGCAGGTGGAAATCTGAGGTGAGAACTACCTGAAGGTACGTTAGTCATGTTCTCCAGATTTCCTAACAGCGCGGGCGCTAACATTTCAGACTCTCTCTGTACTACTACCTAATCTGAGGTGTTGGATGGCAGCGTCCAGACACCACTGACCAAGAGTTAACTCGACGCCAGCTTGACTGGTAAGGATTACACATAAGAAAAAGAAAGTCATTACAATGTTGGAAGCTAGAAGACCAAAATCAGTCAGAATATTGGAGTAAACAATCCCTAGCGAGGAGCACAGTCTGTAAAATGTTTTCCGTTCAGATCACTGGTGGTTCCACAGGAGTTTCCGCAGGCTCTTTGAGACCCGGAGGAAACCCTACTCATCTGTATCCTGACTGGCAGCGCTATCCCCTGGTAGCTGGACTCCACAGAGCCACAGCTTGCCTGGAACACGTCCAGCAGGCAGCGGGTGACTCCTCACAGAGCCAAACCCGGGCGCACCGTTCACCGGTGCTGACGGAAACGTGTACTTCCACACGGAACGTGGGGAGGGGACACAGCACCGCGAGCCTAACTGGGCTAAACTGGACACGGTGTGTAACACAGCTGGTCCTTCTCTGAGGCCTCTGGATGTGGGTAGGCTAAGTATCTTCTGCAGCCAGAAATCCAGAGGGAATGGAAACCAGTACAGGCTCAGGCTCCTTCTGTGCAGTTCACACACACAGGACTACAATTTTTAAGCGTTTGTTTCAGGCGTACGTAATTCTTGAATGGCAGCCCAAATCTTCGTAAATGTGTATACGACTCCCACTGATAGTTTCATTCTTGGCAAATGTTTTAGAATAAAATTCTATTACTGGTTATATGAAATATTTAGAGGGGCAAGGTCACGTCAGAGATGGTAATATATATCTTTAATATATTGTGGGCCTTGCTGGCGTCCAGCGGTGTTTTAAAAATACTCTTTTTTCTGCTATCAGATAAGAACATTCTTTTGCTTCGTCCCTCTGTGAAGAGATGCTGCAGCATAGCAGGTAGAGGTTAGAAGAGCTCATGCACTCAGCATGTTGTTAGGAATTCACTCCTGTCCACCAGCAGCGAAAGGGTGTGTCTGAGCTGACAGACAGCTGCCGGCCAGGGCTCCCTCGCTGTTTTAAGGACAGGGTTTAAAGATTCAGGAGACTCCTCCTAGTCCCACATCGTTATATACTGCCATTACGGAATTCCCTGACAAAATAAAATACGGATTGTGACTTGCTTGTTTCAGTGGTCCAGCTTTATTATTTATTGAAATCCAAATTTATTATCAGGAAGAAGCCTTGGAAGAATAGTGATGTTTTTATTATTTTCAAGGGAGATTTATGAAGAAAGGCTGCTGCTCGTGGTGCTCTTTATAGGCTCACTGTATTTTAGAAAGTACTTTATTATAATATTCCCTGTGGTAAAGTGAATGTTGGATGTGTTACATTTTGCTTTCAGAATATGCTAGTATTCTGTGCTAAGTCTTAATAGTAATAGCTCATCTTTCTACCAATAAAAAACTTAGGTTTATACATAACATACTCGAGCTACGTCAGTGTTAACAACACAAAGATAACCACATTTATGGACAAAAATAGTGTATTCTTGCGTTTAAAACCAAACTCAATTCCAGTAAAATAAAAAAAAGTAAGCATTAAAACATAATTTTATTTTTTCAGAGGCAAACAAACCCAAAATGTCTGGAATCCAAAGTGCTTTTTTTAACAGGAAATTTTAAGCATCAGTCAATGCAACTGACCGCTTCTTTCTGTCAGAGTGGGAAAAGTGCCTGGGGTGACTGAGGTGGCTTATTCTAAGCCAGGGCCCTGCTGACTGTGGGCGCAGTGAGCAGACACTGGTCCCGGCTCAGTCTGCGGCAGACCCAGTCCTTCTCGCACCTGCAAAACGCCTGGTCAAACCGTCTGCTCCAATGTGACAGGGCTCAGGGCTTACTCAAAAGAGGCTCAGAGGAAAAAACACCACTGAAAACCAGAGAGCAGGGTTCAGTAAGAAGGTCTCCTGAGACACCCCGAAATGCAGAGTGAGGTAAGTGGAAAGCAAATCCTACGAAAAAAATATACACTGGGTACAGTCAGAAAACCACAGACGTCACTTTGCCTCTTGGTTTCAGCAAGCTCTGGTTCCCTGCATCGTGCAAATGCCCCCACTAGAGCAACACCAAAGAAAAGCAAGGAAATGAGATGGGTCCCAAACTCCACCTCCTTATACTTAATAATAATTAAGTATAATAATTAGTAATAATTAACTACATAATCACACATGCTCATCCACAGGAAAATTAATAACTGAGCAGCGAACTACTCCTGGTGTATATTCCTGAACGAAGTTTACTTGTTGGTTGTTACACAAGGGAGGGGGGAATTTGAATAGCAATGCTAGTAGGATTTTAGTAGTGTGTCCAGTCTAAAAACCACACTGCGGATTCCATCCTCACCTTTGGAACATGGTTTCTCGCATGTCTTCTCTCTGCCGCCTTCCTCGGTCATTAGACTTTTGTAAACAAATATCAATTGTCACCGTTTTTACTTAGCATGAATACTCACTATTTACTCCCACCTTGTGAAAGCCAAAATTGCACAAGCCAAAACTCAACACCGCACAGAGCAATGGAAAATAAGCCGATTTATACTAGCTATTAAATAGTCCTTGTATTTAACATCAGTTTTATTAAGGATAGTTACCTAATTTTAAAATACAAACACATTTTCTGCCATAACTGTAAAACAACAATGTACTTTCTTTTCCTATAAACTGTAGTTCAGATTACTGTACTTTCCAGAAAATATCTGGTTTCACTTCTCACTTCTCAGTGAATCACTGACTACAGTGAGGGCCTGTTTATTCTCAATTACAGAATGCTGCTCTGACCCTAAAGTGAAATTCGATAATCCTGGAAGCCTGCTTTGCATAAATCACAGGCACCTGATTCACTTTTTCCATTTTGCACCAGTCTTGTCTTTTCAGGCTTACTTAAACTCCTCCCTCCAAATATTCTACAAAAATGGAGCTACATTAGTTCTTACCAGGAATAAATTTGTCTTATCAAAAAGAAAATAGGCCACGTTCAAATAGGCATGAAGCTGAAAGCTAGTAAAACGCAGTATCAAAATTGCTGCTGTACTGTTGCTCTTGGATGAGCGTCTGCATACTCTATGCCTTAAAAATTATGATAACGGATAGGAAGGTTGCAGAGTTAAGATTTCCAAAGTTATTAAATCTACTGTGCCTATACTGAAGGAGTGAAATGAAATTACACCGGCATCCTTGACTTCGGTCAGCGTGCTGTGATCCTGCCACCTTAGCGGTACCTTTACAGAATGCTTCTGAAGAGCATGCTTTCTGAAACAAAAATAGACAAAAGCCAACCTATAATCTTTAAAATAGAATTTTTCATCAGACCCTCCCCTGGATTATCTCAACAGCCAGGGTCTCTGCAGTCCTGCAGCCGTCCTCTGGACCACCACCCAGGTTAACGCACTGCGCCTCTCACATCTGACGGGGAATGGCAGCAGAGGTAGAAGAGTCAAGCTGTGCCCCTGGACTTCAGGTTCTCAGGGACAACAAAGAACCCTGATACTTGGACAGATGCCATGCTAGTTATGTTCTTCGCTGGCCTCTTCTCCCATCCTGGATATCCTTCTCCTCTGTTCCCTTCCTCACTGTCCCCTCTGCCTTCCCCATCCCCTGTGCCTCCTGGTTTTGTGTATCTTTGAATCCTGCCCCTTCCCACCACCTCTCTTCCCTCTGCCACCCTTCCTTACCACTACTCTCTTCTACAGCTCCTTTCCCAAAGCCACGACATCTAGCCCTTCACGCTGAACGTGTTCACACAGCTCCTCAAAAACCAACCCTCCACCTCTCCGCACTCGCCTCTCTGCTGGCTATTCACTTCTTTCCTCCTTCACAGCGCCCTTACAGAGTGAGGGAGCACTGCCAAAGCAGGAGAGTCTCCCTGCCCTTGGTGCTGGTGTGAGAGGGGCCCCTCCGGTGAGCAGATTCAAAGAGCATCCCGCACAGCCCACGCACCTCCGCCGGCCACACCAGGGCTCCCCAGGTGCTGCTGTGCTGTCACACGTGCTGTCCGCACACACGGGCAGAAGCTCTGAGGACCGGACTAACACTCACTGCAGGGCAGTATTTGGAGAACGCTGTAACAAACTGCATGTACAAGAAAGTACAATATTCTGAAGATGCCAAATTCAAGTGTATTTCCCTGGGGACTGCAAAGGGCAAACATTTCAAGTCTCCTCTTCAAAGCATGGAGGCACTGCAGCTCATAAAAACACAGCTGGAAAAATTTACTTTAGATAGATAGCTAAAACAATGTGTTTTGTCCTGATCTCGTTCTTGGAAACAGCTAAGCCCTTTTTTGCTGACACTTTCGAAAAGTCAGCTCCAGGCAGACTCACAGCATGGGAAATTTCAGTGTAAATCGTGCGAGTTTGGCAAACGCGTGACCAAGTAAACCAGGGTCTGACAAAAGCAAGCAGTGAGAGGCACTGGCTCGAGGCATTACTGTCAGCAGCGGCAGCACTTGCAACGCTGTAAGAGACAAACATCAGCTCTCAATTTAAGCCTTGACGAACAGGAAGAAGGTGGCAAAAATTTAAACAAACTGTTTCAGCACTGGGGGTGACAAGACTGTCGTTGTCAATGCAAGAAAGACACCGTGTCTCTAAACTGAACCCTAACTTTTTTATACGGTCCATCAGAGCAACTGGAAACGGAACTCATTAGCATCGACTCTAATACTCTGACCTTCTGAAAATGACTGTCGTTATTACTAGTGCTGTTTGGTGACACTCTGCTCGGCACAGCAAAAGACGCAAGATGGATGGTCTCTGCCAGAGCAACTGGGAACAAGGGCTTGGCCAAAAGCTCTCTGGTTTAATCATCCTTATTGTCTCTCTTTTCTCTCTTATCAGTTGGCTAAAAATGTTAGCATTTAATCACACACAAGTGCGTCCCCTTCCCTCTCCAATCACAAATAATAATTGCCCAATCCACTGCACTTTTTCCACGACTTTGTTGAGAACGGGATTGGATCCAAAATGAAGTGGTTTGGCAAGGAGTGAAGACCTTGCAGAAAACAAGGGTAGTGGTGAAGGGTTGAAGCTGCGATCCTTACAGCAGTTAAAAATGGCACGGCCAGCTTTCCACATCTAATGCTATTTCACAACAGCAGAACTTTTTTCAATTATGTTTCATTAGTAGCATGTAGTTAAGAGACCTACTGCAACAAAGCAGCACAGAGATGTTGCTCATAGTTGGTACTACGGTAGTACTCGGCTCTTAGCTGAGATCAGATGTACGTACTGCATTCAGCAAAATAAAACATGCAGCACTCACATTGCTCTTTAATATTTTGTGCCCGCACAGCCCCTTACTTTCTCCACCTTTTCTTTTTATTCCTGGACCTGTCACAAACTTGAAAATGATACAGAAAAGGCCTCAGAGTGATTGCAGTGTGATAACCAGCTGTTCCAGCTACGCGTACTAAATGCAGTGGGTCAGTCTGAGTAACTTCTGTAGTTCCGTAGGGTCTGTGTAAGGACGTCTAGAGCATCTCCTGAGTAGGAACTAATCCAAAAATACATAAAATAAACACTTACAAGCTGCCAACTGCTATGGCTACAGCTATCAGCCTCAGCTGCCGGTACCTCCACTGCTCATGAATGATGAATCCTCTGCTCGTGGGAATGGCTGATGAACAGCTGTTGCACAACAGCTTCTGAAAGCCCCCAGATCGTTTGCATACCACAACGGGAGCAAACAGTCGCCATGGGGACATTCAAACGAATACCCGCCCCTAACCTGCAGCAGGGGGATGTGGGGTAAAGCAGTCTGAAAAAACGGCTTGGTGGCCAGTTTGGGTGCGCGCCTGTCAGGCTGGGAGGGTTCTGGCCCCAGCTCAGTTCAAAACTGGGGTTTTCATTGAAATTCGAGAGCTATCCCGTACAGGCTGAGAGCATTCTTTTTGTGCAGCAATTAACGGAGCAGGTTAACAAGCTGAAATACGGCAGAAGGCCAAAACCCTAATGCATGCCATACGTTTGATTGCTTTTGCCAAACATTTCCAACCTCTCAAAATCATGATTACAATCAAAAACAAGGCAATTCCCTGCACGATCAGCCCCCCACTTTGAGCTCATATTTAACATTTCCTGTGTTTTAACCTCTGAGCATCCCTGTCAGCTCTGGAATTTGTTTTGGCTTGTTTCGGCTTTCTAGCACAATCAAAACCTCATGGTTGTGTTGAGTATATAGAGACCAATATGGGCAACTGAATTTTGTCCTTCAGCAGCTGCTTGGCATGGCTTTGTCACGAACTCTCTAATGAAACATTGACACCAAAAAAAGAGAGGCAGAGACAGTAGATAAAATTAATGACACAGACTGTTCTGAAAGGAGGACATTTTAAATGCCACCTTCTTTTTGGCTCATCACTGAACTTTCAAGTCAGTATCATCACTGCATGATAAACGTAGGAACGGGTAGAAACGTCAGTTAACATTTGGTAGAAGCATCCCAGTTCCCAAATTTGAAAAAAATAAATGCTTTGACAAATATCAAAGTGCCAAACACTGACAAAAGCTTAAACAACACCTGACATATTCTGATCGTACTGGCACGCAAATATTCTCAGTGCCAAGTGGTGCACTGGCATCACCACCTCCCTTTTCTAACTGTACACAACTGCGTGCATTTTAGAGCTGCCCCAGAACTTAAATTTTGACTAGCTATTGACAGCGTGGCTGTGTTACAGTGCTGCTATAATGTAAAGAAATCATTTAACAGGCTCCCATGTAATATAATAATATAAATATTCACCAATCTGTAAATATACCTTAAAGACCATCAACATACAGAAGGTGAGAAATAGGCTTTTCCTGAAGAGAGATCCTTCTTTAGTTCCTTCTGAGGATACAGTTTAGAACTGTAAATTGTTTACTCTGCACTAATTAATAAGCTTTGGAAGAATGCTAATTATTCTCTAATTAAAATTACTTTAAATCTAGCACATAGTATCATATCTCCGAAGTGTCTTTGCAGGATTGCTTTATTTCCTTGCATGGAAAATACCTTCTTATAAATACAAATCAAGTAATTAATATTTTGATACAATCATTCTGTCAGTGTTTCTTCAACTGAGAGTGTCGAAATAAGTACCGCTGCAGTTACAAGCGTGGATTTTAAGATCCAGAGCCAGCCACACATGGCCTTTGTGCAACCTTCATCACGTCTCACCAGATTCACCTAATTAGCAGCAATATCGCACAAGATTTCAGTGCATTTGGCAGGTAGAGATTTCAGTCATACGTTTTATAAGGCCCAGATTCTGCAGGAAGTCTCTGCAGTGCAGAGCAAGGGGGAGGGAGGACAAGAAAAGGAGGCAGTGAAGCCCAGTGTTCACCGCCTGGCGGTCCTTCTGCTGGACACCTCCTGCCAGGCAAGCCAGAGGCAGCAGAAAAGATGCTCAGGTACCAGGATGGCATCGTCAGTTTGTCAGACAGATTACTTCTCAAAGCCATTTCCTTTCAAGCAGCACAAAACCAACACGGTGCAGTCCATCCAGTTCTCAGCTGCGAAGGTACTGGACCTCCACAGACCTCAGATTAATTTGGTTATTTCTTATATCAACAAAGAAACAAGCAGTATTTTCATGGCATTTGGCCTTTGACTTCAAAGAAAATTCGGTCGAATTCAGTGTGTTTAGGTTATCATTGTAAAACGACTGCAGCAATCACAGAATGCGGTTGCTTTCCTTCGACTCAATCTGCTGAAGCTAATACCAAGGATTTTGTCAGGAATTGGTGTTGTACAAGGAACAGGAGAAATTAAGGGGATGATTTCTTTAGTGCAAAATGCTGTCATAACCTCATAAATGTGATAATTCTTAAACTTGTCATTTTAAAGTAAACGATCACAGTGAATCGAAATCCAGAGTAAGAAGAGCTTTAAATGCTGGCGTGGCTGAATTCCCTGAGTGCTGAGGGAAAAGGGAAACGCGTGGTTATTTGTGTTTGCAGAAATATTTCCATACCAGAGACACCAGCAGCTCTGAGGGTACCTGGAAGCAAATGTGGAAATAATACTGCTTTAGCCTTACCAAAAGGAAAGTGAACTAGAATAACCAGGCCAGCGTGTACGGTAACAGTGTCACGGACAATGTTTTGTACAGGTCAAGTGCCGGCGCCCTGGGAATATACGACTCCACACGGCGGGGTTTGTGTACTTATGTTTCAGACCTATTTGGAGATCTTGGCCATGACTACAAAATGCAAAGTCCTAGCCCTAAGTCGCACATACCAGTACGGTGAGACCTGACTGAAGGTGTTGGCACAAATACACCGCGACCTGCGGCGGTAGCTTGTACTGCTCTAACACAGCGGTGGGTAAGAGACTGGAAACGACTGGTAACAAATCCACACTACAACGAACCATTTTCCTATCGCTCCTGCTACCGGCAGGATCGCTGCAGGGTCACTGCATTTCCGCGGGCTCAGAATCAACCCTGTGAATGGCAGTAAGTGGAGGTCATGATGGAGGAAAGAACAGGCTAAAGATCTAGTTGAAAAATGTCTCATTTATCTAAAACCACTGTTTCAAAGACTGAGAACACAATGGCCTGCAAGTAACGTTTTATGTCTTTGGTAATGATACATGAAGTAAAACATGCTGCCTTTGACTTTCTTAACGTATCTGCTTTCCCTTAAGCAGATCTCGGTGAAATAACAGCGAATTCATTAGATGGCCAGAAACAGACCTAGACATAACAAGCTCATTCTTGCATGATGGGGTGGCCTGTGGCAGGCATTTATAGCCACTGAATATACATGAGGAAAAGGAGATAATGGTGCTAAAGGAAAATTGTTTGCTTAAAAATGTGACTGTTCTTGCCCTAAAATTATCCTACCAGTGTTTGAATTGTTAAAATTAGAGTTTCCTGATTGTTTTTTTTCTTTCTTTTTTTCTGTAGCTCAGCAGAGAAACTGGTCTGCATGGACACCATTGCCAGACGTGCTAGTAAACAAGGAAAAAATACTTATTTTTTTAAGTGTATTCCCCGAGCTATCACTTACAGCAATTCTAGGCAATACTTACTCAGAAAGGCATTTTCATTCCCTCCTGAACACCTCCCCCACTACACCACGCTTGGACGGGACCAATGCTTAACGTGGAAATAGCCCCGGTGAGGTGAGCGTGGCCGCCTCTGTCCATCCTTCACTGAAAACAGAGGCGGATTTGGGGATCTGGGAGCCGCTGGTTGAGCCCTTCGCTGGGCTGGCATTTGTGTGTCCCCATGCCCACCCCCAGACCTGGTGAAACCTGCCGATGTCACTCCAGGGTAGCAAAGCAGACCACTGCGTGGCAGATGAAACCACCGCTTCATCTCCTGTGACAACAGCTCTAGACCTGACTCCTGAGCCGCACTGTGCACAGTAACAGCCTGATTTGTCCCCGTGTGCTCCACAAAAAGGCCAGCCCGGTGGATGGCTGTGCCCAGGCAGCCCGTCACTAACACCGAAACAAAGACGGATGGTACCTTTCTTTTCCCCTGTGAACGGCACGAAGTCTTCTCTGTCTTTGTGCTCAAGGGCTTGCTTCTCCAAGTACGAGAGCAGGTGTTCCCTGTCGAAAGGGCCAGTGGCAGGTTTGGTCGTCTGGTCCTTTTGCCGAAATCCTGCTGGAAGCAAGGCGTTCTGTGAAAGAGAGGGAGGCACGTAAAGGAGACCAGGCAATGTCACAGAGTGTTCCCAGTTTCACTGCGGTGTCATTTTTTAGGTGAAACCTTTGGTGACAGCAGTAACACACATTACCTAAATGCAGCCATTAACAGCAGTGTATCTTTCAGGCTTCCTGACTGCACCCATGTTAATATTTTTATTAACCCTATTTACAATCACACCACTAAAGAACTGAGCGAGATCAGAGCCCTTTGTGTTACACGTATTATAACCGCAGCGTTTGCAGTCCAGGTAAATACACCAGAACGAGCTTTCTATAAATTTTCTTCTCTTGATTTACTCTTTTTCCCTCCCCATTTTTTCCCTCCCTTCTCATTTTTTCAAAACTCCCTTTCCTTCTAATGCAGGTGTCTCTTTGACTCCAGAAATGAATGGCACACACAGAAAGTAACTGGTGAGCGATGTGGGCTTCAGCTATTTAGAGCACGTAGGAAGCAAGCAGATGAAGTCCCACTTTAAACGCATAGCTGTGTGTGACCATATGATTGCATCTGCATCCCATAATACTGAAGGTGCATAAGGCTCCCACATTTCAGTCCAGGAATGC
>NW_010397314.1:27539-38720 GCF_000710305.1 Buceros rhinoceros silvestris
GAAAGGAATACAGGTACGTGGAATCTGTAGTGCATGCGCAGTAAAGCCCACACGCTCAAGATGCCCCAGAGCACTGCAGAAACACTTGGTCGCTGGCCAGAACACGCACCATGAATCCTGACCCCAAGGAAACGAGCAGTGAATTCTGAGCACACCCGGAGAGCTCAAATCACAGGCATTTTCTCTGTGTGGGCACAATGTGCCCAGGGAGCTACAAACTCACTGCACATATGTAGCCTGACTACAAATGCACCGGGGTCTGTTTTGTGTGGGTTTTTTTCATGGGGTTTTTTTCATGTTCTGTGTCCCCATTTGAGAAGCCCAACAGCTGAAAATAGCAGGAGATGCTCTGGAGAAGTGGCAGGAGTGAGGGAAGTGGCAACACGGAAGGAGAGAACAGGAAAGCCCACTCTTAATTTCCAGGTAAATCTGTGCTATAGAACGAGAAGCTATACATCTACTGTGGTTTTTTAAAATACATTTTGTCTTCGGAGTGAATGGATTTTATCTCCAGTTTACCTGCCAGTTTAAAACCTCCTACTTTAGTTTGGAAGGTGTTGGGGGTAGGTGCAGGCAGAATTCCCATCCAGCACACTTGTGACTGTAACCGTGTTACTGTAGGACCGAGTCGTTCCTGGGCCAGAGATCTTTAAATTCTTTGCGAGGGTGTCTTCAAATACCCAAATTATCCTTGCTCTCTGGAAAATGACAGTTGTGTAGCTGAATCTTATTTTACTTAATCGCGCCTAAATATATTCTCTTCAGCTAAAAATATCTGTGCTGAATGACGCAGTCAACAGATTTCAGAAGTTCAAAAAATCTTGATCATCACAAGCACACGTTGTTTGTTTGTTTATTGCTCTGCTCAGAAATAGCAGCAATAAAAAGCTTCTCATCATGCTGCAGTGTACAAACATGATTAAAGATTCAGATTGCAGACAAGCTCATGTCTAAACAGACAAGGGGTACAGAAAGGGCACAGTGACTCATACAGAAGTAAGCAGTACATCATAGCAGGAAAGGAACCAAACTGTCCCAAGCTGAACTGCTCATACTCCGGGGTTCACTGCCTCTACCATCACAGAAAACAGATATAAAATGCTGCAGAATGTGACACTTATAACAGGCACCTTTTGAATTATGATCCCCTGGCCCCCATCACTAACCTCAGGATCAAGGTCATCCAGCACATGCTCTAGCTGTTTCAGCTCATCCTCTGAGAGTTTGCTGAGTATTTCATCTTCATTGATATTCTTGTATTTCTCCAACTCTTTTCGGAAGGGCAGAGACATGGCTTCTGCTGCGCTGCCCCACTGATGCTGCTCGTCGAGATTTCCACCATCCAGGAGCTGCAGCTCCACTCACTGTTAACAATAAAGCATTATCAGTACGTCCATGGAGCTGATACACTCCTAAAAAGCCCTGTGCTGAGAGTCGCGTCGACACTTCCTTAATGAAAACAAAGCAGCAAGATGTCCTGGCTCAGCAGAGGGGGTGGGAAATGCCGGGGCTGCCTGTGCAGCAGTAGCCAAGGGACAGCACAGTTGGGAACCTCATGGGTGCAGTGTCAGAGAGAAGCTTTGAGACACAGATAAAAAAACCACTGGGAACGTATCCTTTTTCATAGATATGAATCTGTTGTATTTAATTTGCTTAGAAACAGCAGTATCTGCTTGCTTCTCTGGCTAAAGGCAGAAGAAAGCGGTAGAGTCACAGAAGACAGTCCAGTGCTGACAAACAAGAAATGAAATGTCGTGCCTTGAGGCAGTCTATCTTATCCTAGCCTCACTGATGGCTGAAAGCTTCCCCACATCGTCCAGGCTGGCTTTTTGGTACATCCTGGTTACCTAAGCAGCTATAAAGTACGCTGGTAGGTAGTCTTATTTCAAAACGTTTGGCTATAAATGATAGCACCCATCATCAAAAAAACTCTTTCAGCGAGGATATGCTACTTAGAGCTCAAAAGATCATCTGTAGACTAGGCTGCTGCACACGTCACGATAAAAATACCGACTTAGTATTTCACAAACTCTGTAAGTTTTAAAACTTGAACATAGTTCCTTGTTAGATGACCCCAACCGATCAGTAACAAGAAAGCGTCATTCTCATGGCCACAACAGGAATTGTCGCATAGCTCGGCACGCGACAAAGGGCGCTCTGACTTGCTCTTTCTTTCCTGCCCAGAACCAATTCTAGAGCCAGAATCTGCCTGTAAATGGATGAGTGAAAGGGAATTCATCCGTGATCCGGAACAGCGTTAGCTGGGGACTCTACCGGTGCTCCAGGCCTTCCCAAGTCCGCCCCGTTTCCTGCACCGGCACCAGAGCTCTCCGAATTACACAGCCAGCGCGGAGTCCTACAGCTGAGGGTCTGCAGTCACAGATTTCAGAGTTATGGTTGCCATGGAAAACAGCCAACGTGTGGCTTATGTATCAACCCAAACTGCGATTTTCTTTGGCCAGGTCCTTAGTTGCCATGAGCTAGCAAAATCCAGGAGGGTTCTGTTGCTCTTCACATGAGCTGGCAGCCTGATCTTTAGATTTCTTTAATTCAAAATGCAAATGAAAATGTTGCATTTAGTTAAAGTTTCATTATTAAAATTACTAAATATTAAAAACTGTCTCACTTTCGTATTTATCAAAAAGACTAGATATCAGCAACCTATGGAAAGGGAAAAGAATAACCAGTGCAATTACGAATCTGAAAAATACTAATTTTTATGAATACTGCAAGGCACGATATGCCTTGACTCGAAACACTTAACACATCCTACTGCAAGGAAAAGCATTATTTCTGCTACACACATTTTTTCCCGATTACTTCTCTATTTGTCGTCCCTGTTTCCATAGCATGCCATCATTGTCAAGCCATTCCAAATGTCGTGGTAGAACTCAATTGTTCTTTAAATTGCAAGTTTTCTTTAGAAAGTTAGTCAGCATCTGATGTTAGAGCAGTTGCGAAAAATTCTTATATTATCAAAATTCTGTCATATGCGATGAACGTGGGAAATATTTGAACAGTCCAAAAGAGCTAACCTTTTTGTGTACTTGGTGCCTAAAGAGCATGCTAGTTCTACATTGGTTTAACTGACACAATTTCTTACCAAAACGACTTGTTAAATGATGAAAGCATGTTATTTAGAAGTGAGCAGTATATTTGTTTAAACTGTAAAAACAAATTGAGCTGCAGTGCCACATTTCTGTCCTGAGGCATAAGGCACCTTCTCCAAGTTTCTTTGGAAAAAACGTAACATTTCAGCTAGCAGCCGTTAACTGGGCTGAAAAGTTTATGTGAGCGGATTAGAGCTTTTTAAAACTTTACGCAACAGTTTAAATGGTTGTTTTACTAGAGTGTAATCACATCCCTGGAAAAGGCAGAAATGTAATCCCAAGGTCACACTAATTAAATACTGTTGGAAAAATAACTAGTAAGAGTATGTGACAGTTTCCCCGGCCAAGGTTCAGCCTTGTGGTGTGCGGGATGCCTGGTAGCGGTACCTCTGCCGTGGTTCTATGGCAGTCCACCATTCCCATGAGGGAACACAGGCAAGAATTTGTTTACTGGTATCAGCAAGACCACCTACATGAGGCTTTTGTGAAAAGGTTTGCAAAGTTGAATCCAGGTGCTAATGGGTAATTACTGCAGAGCACGATCTGTGTGCACCGGGTGTTCCTGACTTCGTTGTGAACTGCCCAAGTGCTTAACCACAAGGGAAGATGTGTCAGGAGACACTTTTCAACAGGTGACAGTTATAAATACTGTAACTGCTCCCTTTTAATTATGAGGAAGAGAAGGTATTTGACCATGTACAGCAGAGACAGCCAAAGAGAAAAATAAACCCAGATATTAAAGATACATCAGTCAAACTCCCCCCGTGGCACGAAGCACTATGTGGGATAACGCTTGTTAGATTAGTGGTGCATGGGAGAGCTTGAAATCAAGCTTTCCTTCACACATACACTTGCAACAGAAATCCCCTCAATATTTTCCCTTTCACAACTACTCTTCTGTGACTGAACAAATGCAGAAGACACCACTTAGGGACTTTCTCCATCCACAATCCCTTCGTTTATTGAAAACCAAGGAAACGAGATGAATCTAACAATTCAGCATCGTTCAGTCTGGGAAAGAAATGCTGAAGTCTTGAGTTCACATACTCTGGAAACTGCTGTCTAATGCACTGATTACAATCTCCACCTGCCTAATTGGATTTCATGCCGTTAATTTTGTGTATGTAAACAGGGCCATATGCTGCCCATGCTGCTTCTCATCGTGGTTGGACTTTTCAGAGTGTGCACATACTGTTTACTTTTTACAGATCATATCCACTGCATCTTCTTTGTTTTGATTACTGTACAAAAACTTGAATTGGTTAAAAAAAGCAATCCTAACTAACCAGCAGCTCCTAGCTACTGTTGTTTTGAGCGTACAAAAGCAGGTCAGGTGTCATTCAACAGGAAGGAGACATTCGTTCTAACTGCAGAGGCGATACGCTCCGTAGACGTGATAAGCCGTGTGGAGGTGGTGCTGAGGGACGTGGTTTAGGGACCCTGGCAGTGCAGGGTGAGCGGTGGGACTCGATGATCTTAAAGGTCTCTCCCAACCAGACGAGTCTGTGATTCTGTGAATGTTGCACTGCATTAGGGACACTGCAGGAAGCAGAATGAGGGACCATGGGTAAGACTACGGAATTTCACTTCAAACTTACTGGGCAGAGTGGACAAGGAGAGTGAGGAATGGAGGAGCACAAATCCCGCTTGGTTTTTTCCATTTAGTTTCAATACGGAGCCTCGCAGTTTACCCCGGGCTCAAATACCCTCTGCCAAGCAGCAAAGCTTGCTGTTAGATGCCCAGCGGAGGAGATCTGCGCTGATTCAGGACACTGCAGAACTTTCAGAGGTGGCATTTCTGCTAACCATGTGCTACTTTAAATCTTTGTGGAGCACGGATGTTTTGCAGCGAGCTTCAAAGACTCCACTGCTGTAATTTTTACCTTTGATTCCTTCTAAAGAAATAAATATATACTTCTGTTTTATTTGGGGCAACTTTTTCACCTCTGCCTTTCAACATTCGTCTGCCTGCATAAAATCATTATCGCTCTACGTAGTCACCAGCTGCTGTGATACAACTCCTCCACACTCTGCGGCGTTCCCTAAGCACTTTCTGGCTATAATCCATATACACTACGAAAGGGCTTTCCAGAGCAGCTAGGCTGTACTTTCTGCTCACTCCATAATCCTGCTGTAATCTTCTACTGCTGACACAGACACTTCTTCCTGAGATGGAATCAGTCCTCCACTGAAGAAATGTTCGATGTCAGAGAGGTTCCACCCACATTTGCTTGGATCCCTTGAGAAGTATTGCAACCACCTGAACTACAGAACCTGCTATGGACCAGCAGCTATAAAGGCACATCAGGTCACTCACGCTGTCTGAAACACAGGCTATCCCCCTAGGAAAACACAGTGTCTCGGGGTCCTGTACAGGTGGGAATACTGTGATACCAACAAGGTGAAATTCTAGCTTTTGATAGTGTGTAAAAGCTAAAAATGAAGCTGCATGGCAATGAACATTTGTGATGTAAAAAGATATGATGAGTGGGAAACAGTGCCATAGATCTTTGCATTTTTATAGAAAAAACAATTTTTTTTAATAATCAGATTTGAGAAATTGTTCTCACTTCTCCAATCATGACAAAGGAAATCCTGATACACTATTTATTTTAAAGTTTCTCCATACCCACAGTGTTAGATTATTGTGTTTTGAAAAACAGTTGTGAAATGTTGTTAAATGTGAAAAAATTCTTCTCTTTCTTTAGCTAGCCTCAAGTACCTAAACATGAAAATAAGAAACAAGTGGAATAAACACAAGTTAAATTGATACGGGACCAAATAAATAGGATTGGGGCCATTATGATTAAGAGCAGTGTTTGTGCAACACAAGCAGATGCTCAGCAGAAGGAGGGTGATTGCCCCGCACCATCCAGGCAGGGGAGTGCACCCACCACGGCACTTAACCCAATGCCAGACAGGGGACCTCTCTGCTGTCCAGGAACTGCTATGAAAAACAAGGCTGGGCTTTTGAAAGCTCAAAATAAATTAAGAAAATTCATAAATACTCCATTATTTGACATATTGATAAGATTCGTTGTAATTTTTATACTTAAAAAGCAAGATCAATGTGTACTTTCTAACCATGAACATGTGGGAGATGCATAATCAGAGATCATGTTCTGTGGTACAAAATTTCTTCTTGGTTTTGAACTAGGATGTTCAGGAATCTCAGAAAAACTAGAAAGGGTGCATTAGGGCCAGGACAGCACAGAATTATGACAGGAACATACAGCAAAGCATTGCAAAACTGATTTGTGTGTGTGTGTGTAGGATGAAAATGGTATTAGCTGCAGGTCGTGATGTAGGCAGAGACAGCAGACATGTGAAAGAAACTCACATAGGTATAAAATAGAAGACAGATCAGTAGAAAAGGACTGGTCTTCCAGGATTCCCCAACTTTCCTGCCTGTTGCCCAAAAAAAGCCTTCTGAAGAACTCACAAGGTAAGGAGCACTGGACTGCTCCGGTTTAGTCACCTCACCTAACCCTCTCCAGCCAGGACACAGCATGATCACTCGGGGGATCAAAGTGAATAACCTGTTGCAGGATTAGTAGAACTGGGTCCCTCGAGAGGGTGTCTCTGGGGCTGGCGGGGGAGCACGCTCAGCTGCACGTGGCACTGAGCTCAGGGCAGCCTCTGGGCCAGTAAAGACGTGGCCAAACCTCTCCAATTTCCAGCCCAGTTTGCCATCTTCTGTCATACTGTAGCAAAGAATCCCTAACCCCGCCGTGTATTTCACATGCCCTTCTTCTCCAGGGCTAATGTATGGTTATTGCATGTTCTGTTCCTGGCAACTGTTCTAGTCCCATATGGAGACTGGTAAATAATTAGCAATTATTTTGCCCAATTATCAGACTAGGCCTGAACCTGTAGGATAATCATTCGGTGATCAGAAACTCCACTTCGTAACTGGATGAGCCTTTCCGAACCCGGTAACATTCATGCCACCCCATAGTTTACAGTCCAGTTGGCTGCTTTACCGAGGGATTGACAGCTCCTCGGCCAATTAAACCCAAGACATCAATTCCCTTTAACGGGAGTTCAGCCACGCCCTCTGTCAGGAAATGACCATCATGCCCACTGCAAAGCTATCCGTGAGAACTCCCTGCGGACACAAAGGCACCTACTCCCTTTGATTCAGATAACACGAAAGGTGTTTCACTGGAGATTAAAGAAAGAAAAAACATTAATGCTTTTTGCACTGATGCAGAATTAATTTATATAACAACTAATTCCTGATTGTGTCTAAAATAATATTAGTGGTATTATTCATAACCATTCAAAACATGAAACTACATCCTGGGAAGGAAGTAGATTTCTTTACAATGCCTGATGAATTTATAACCTGTTTCTGACTATTGTCATATTTTTAGATCATAACCACTAGAACTGGTTTTCTACAAAAATTCTGACTAATTATGCAAATGATCATATGATCATTTAAGCCAATCTTACTTGAGAAAAGCAACCTCTAAATCACTCGGTTCCTACCTGCAGGAGAAGGGTGACAGGACAAACCTAGGTGTTACAGATCTTGGTGGGACTGTGTGTGGTGTTCTGACACTCCAGTGATGTGTCAAGTACGGGGCATGGAAAAGCCTAGAGAGACCTGTTCATCTGTCACGTCTCGTGCAGGGAGAGACTTTAGGGGGGTAAAGTTTAGATACAAAATAGTGCAGCAACTGTCTTCCATTTCTGCTCATTGCAACCAGTAACTTTGTAGAACTGGAAAGTAGGTTTCTTCCATCTTTAGAACTTCAGTGATTATTTGAAAATCCATGCAAGGTTAATTAGCTTTCCTAAATAAAAACATAACATAGTTACTGTCTGAAACTGAGGGCACTGTGAAAAGCCAGGCTGAAAATCCTGGAGAGCAGAGACCTTTCATACAGACTGAACAGCAGCTCCACCCGCAATTTGTCATCGGTAGGCTTCAGCTCTGCCGTGAACAGAAGCACCCTGCTGCTGAGCTGTACCAGTGGCGGCTGACTGACAGTCCCTCGGATAAGACTTAATACCATGACTGACAGACTATCAGTCGTGATGCATATCAGTGTTACAAGCGGCAGTGGAAGTGCCCAGTTGATAGCAACTGGAAGAAAACAGCCTCGTTATTTTCTGTGGGGCACCGATGATATTTCGGTAACTACCAGACCGTGCAGGTTGGATTCTGCAGCAGGTAGGTGCCAGTTTACCTTGCAACAAGAGGTTGTACCTGCCCGGGTGAGCACCACCCCGCAGTGTACGTGCTCCCAATCTGGCGACACAGCAGCCCACGGCTCTGTGGTCCCCAGGCGGACATGGATGAATCAGTTCCTATATCATGCACATTACAGTAATAGCTGTGACATTTAAAAGATGGTGTCCCCGTCTGGCTCAGCCCCCCAGATTTTGTGTTGTGTGAAGATTTGTACTACTTGTCATCAGCACATCTACCATGAATGCAAAGGAAAGTATACGTCGGGTTATGGAGCATCTGCAGCTTTAGTCAAAAGGCATCCTCAGAAGCCAAAGGTCACCTTCTGGTACCCTCACTGATCCATCACGTTCACATGGAACTAACTGCTGTGGTGGCTTCAACACCATCAGCCACGCGAGAGCCTCTCCACTGCCGTGTCAGAGGAAAGAAATGCCTTATTCAAGGTCAAACGGAAGGTCTGTGGCAAGACAAGGAGTTGAACCATCTTCCAGGTATCAAGGGCTGGACAGCTTTTCCTTTGGCTACGGGTCCCTTCCACGGACAGTCATGTTCACTTAAGTGGATCTTTTAAACAAACAATATACACGAAGTGAAAACACAGCAGAGGTAGAACCAAAGGCTGGGTTAAGAGCATGTACTACTCATTGCAGAACTACAATCCTTAATACTGATCACTGTTAGATAGCTTCTAAAAACCCCTTTTTGCATCTTTCCTAAGCTGGTTTTTCTCCTTATTGACATACAGAGACATCATAACTGTGTTTTCTGCGTTTTAGCTGTAAACCAAAGCCAGAAGCCATTCATGATGTGCATATCTTGGTAGCTGAAACAATAAACAGGAGAAGGAATTCTAGCTGGAAATAGACTTCTTATTTTTACAAGGAAATAGATCAGAAAAGACAACACTATAGATGGAAAAGACAACACTAGTGTTTGTTTGTCACATGTTGGAAACATCAATAGGAAGAGCGAGCACTGGGTAATAGTAACGAAAGTGTTGTTCCACCTGCGCTTCCAACTGATAGCGCACAGTGTGCCACCTTTTTGTCACTGCTCTCCTCAGATTTCCCTCTTTTAGAACGGCACAGACCCAGCTGTCCCTTCAATAAAGAAGGATTTAAGAAGTAAGTTTTCAGATTTTTGTGGCACCGAGTAATGATGACCAAACTCCACTGATAAGCAGAAGCCACTGCTACACTTGTGTGCTGCGGTCAGTGAACAGAACATATGCATTCACCCTGGTATTAACCTCCCCTGTGCAAATACACGCGGCTGCAGGACACTACCTGGCGCCTCTCGACACAAAACCCTGCACAGCTACCACAGCCTCAGCCCAAAGGATGCTCAGTCACAGGAAGGCATCAAACTATGCGCTCCAATAACTCAGGAATGCTACCAAAAACCCTACAGCAGATTAATAACAGCAGAAATGCATAAACATTGCTTGCCAGAAGTTGTAAGATATTGGAAATAATAACAACTTGGGAAGGAAAAAACGTTATGCAACAAGAGAGCAAAGTGCACCATTTTGAACAAAATTATTTAGATTGTCAAAATCAGGGAAGCTACTGGCTAAGTTCAGACAAATCTAACCGAGCTAGATGAACGGGAGAAAAGACACAACCTCGGAATTGAGGTTGGCAAAGTCGCTAAAGTGACTCACATAACCTTCTTCATTTGTTAGGGGTAAAAAATTAAATATATATATATGCTGTGGAAGCCAGTTGAGAGCTACACAGCACACATCACCGCAGCGAAGGCGGTTTAGTCTATTTCACAGCAAAGAGTTGCAGAATAATGTGGAAAAGCTCATAATATCATTAGTAGTATTCAGTGAGACACCCTCATACATCCCTGAGCTCAAATTAATTTCTCTAACAATTATCCTTTGCAAGGAATTAGAGGATGTGATACCTGCAGTATTAGGCCAGTTGGTCCCAGGTGTTTCTCTTCCATTAGATGTTCCTGCCTCCAGAAGTAGTGGGCAGAATAGAGGGAGTTCAAGGACAATTTCTGAGAACAATCAGTTAAAGAAAGACTGCACCTATTTACTACAAACACACAACTCGGTAACTCACTGAAGACTTCCTCTGCTCAACGTTTTCAAAAGCACAGACCTACACAGTGTATCACCCATGATATAAATATATTATCACTTCTTCCAATTATTTTTAAATTTATATTTAATATTGATACATTTATCAATTTGTTTCAGCATTAACGATGTTACAATGGGGTTTTTTTTCATAAGTTTAGGTTACTCCTGAGCTCAGGATGGTCAAGTGAATCTAACTAGTTTTCATTTATTTTTTGGTGTTACAGCTCTCAGCTTTTTCTGTATGTGGATTCTCTCATTCACCCACTGTGGATTTTTACTCTGACAAAAGAAATTCCCCCAAAGCTTCCACCAAACCAAAACCCCTCAAATTAGCAGAAGGCCACCCTGATAGTTTTGTAATCAGAAGATGACAAAATAGAGCACGTGAAATCTAATGCCAATGTGCAGATTTTGAGGGCACATTCTGCTCATCAAGAGCTTGGAAATGTTATTAAACATTACTAGACGTGCACCCTGTTCCTGACCTGCCACCGGCCCGTTTATTCTGACCTGCTCCGCAGCAGCGGAGCATGACCACCACCCTCCATCAGTCCTGCCGTCCTTCTGCCATACGAAAGGCATAAGATCTCTAAGGCGAGACAGCTCATCCTCACTTACAAAACCACCTTCTTTCCGTATTTTATTAAATTGCTTCCCCATGTCTTTGTCATGTAACGCCTGACATAAAGGATGCGAGCACCTCGAAATGAACACCTACGCCTTCCCTCGTAAGACGCGCTATGGGGCGTAAAAAGGCAGCGGGGGGAAAG
>NW_010397315.1:0-8461 GCF_000710305.1 Buceros rhinoceros silvestris
GCTTCTTTTGATGCAGCCCAGGACACAGTTGTCTTTCTGGGCTGCAAGCTGTCCTGGTTTGATATAAACAGGGTTAGTTCATCTTTGACAGATGCATCAAACTCAATGGCATATTACTCCCATGACACCAGCACATCTCACTGGCTATGGAGTTCTGGCAGGCCCTGGTACTTTCTCAAAACAGGCGTGCAGGCAGGACCGCATGATTTTGTTTGGCTGCTGCTGCCACTGCATATGCTTTGCCGCTTTGCTGCTGCCGTGCTGAGCTGCCCCGCCAGGCCGCTTGGTCAGCTGAAAATCTCCCATGAATGTTATCTCTCTGTCTAGTACAGTGATGGGATCTTTGTCTATAATTCTAAGATTAGGTCATCTAATCACTCTTACAACTGCCCTGTTTCTAGCCTGTGACAGTTTGAGGAAGCCTCTCCTGTTTTCAGAAGTTTGCTTCAAACTAACCAATAGTATTTGTATTCCCTGCCATGTGATGTTAGCTGCATCCCCATTGGTTAAAAGTTTTCACAGGTCTCTTTGATTTTTCGTGCTGCTTTCGCTTTAAAAGCCACGCGAGTCAGTATTTACGCACTCTCTGCCACCCTGGGATCTTAATGGAGCACTGCTGAGCCGCCAGGAACTGCTCACCTGAGCCCGTCGCTGCCGCCCGCTCGCTCTGCGTCAGCCGCCCCGGACGCACAGCCTAGCCACTGCGGAGAGCAGCAGAGCCGGCCTGCCTGCCTGCTGCCTGCAACCTGCCGTTTCTCGGCAAAGGAACCGTGTGCCTGCCACTGCTCGCTGCTTGTTTCGGACCCAATCTGTCACTGCAACCACCGCCTACAGCTGCCCCGCACTCACCACTGCCGTGAGCCCTGTCGCCACAGAAACTGCTGCGTTCACCACTGCCGTGCTGTTGGGAGAGCAAAAACACCCCTCGTCGCTTTGGGAGCCGCCGCTGCTTCTTCGGTAAAGTTACTGCCATGCACGCGCCATGCGGGACCAGACCCCACATGCCCGGGAATTGCTTTCCTGACTACCATTTTTTTGCCGCCAGGTTTGCCTTTGCTTTGCCTCAATCTACAATAAAGACTGGTAGAACTTTGTGCAAATTATACTTTTATTTGTACTGCCGCGGCTTTTCTTTGTTCTGCTGACATGGCAGAACCACGTGGCCGCCGCCATCTCGGATCGCTGCCGCGGTCCGTGTTTCACTTTTGCTACCAACTGCAGGTTAACCCTTGCCTTCCCAATACCCTCAATACCTCACTGGTTTTCTTTCGTATTTAATATATCTCTGATTGTAGCGTTATTAAAGTTTGTTTCAGTTTCCCAAAAAGCATTTAGAGGTCTCACGAATTCTTTTCTCCCTTCTCCTATTTCTGTTGGAATAGCGGAAGAGTATTGTTGTCACCAGACCTTGGTTTACTTCGGCCAAAGCGTTGACACAGCCCTAGCATTCCCACTATTGGGAATATATAGTTTTGCTTTGCTACTCCTTCCCACTCTTCCTTGTATGCTTCCTATTATGGATTAGGGCAGGGCTGGCCACTAGACAAATGATAGATGATATTAACGCCCTCCTTTCCCAAAGGGGATGAGAAAGGGAGTAAGGGAGAGAGACTTATGGACTGGAAGAGAAAACTAAAACTGCTTTAATGAAAATAATAACAATAAAATGAAATATATACAAATATATACAATACCAATAGCAAACCCAAGCCTCCTGATGGCAATCATGTCACTGTCACCACTGATGCTGCGAGGCAGGCACTTCGGAAGTCCCAGACTGGACTCAGTGGCAGACAGAAGCCAGATTCCGGAGCTGGATTCTGGAACTGGATTCAAGAATGCACAGATGGGGATCAAAGGCAGAATGGAGAGTCCTCCTCAGACACCGGCCTTTGAACAAGAGAGGCTGACCCTTGTGATCCCTCAGGGATCAGCGGTATGTGGACAGAGAAAGATTTTCTCTATTCAGGTCCGCTCTTCTTCACAAGTGCAGCCTGTAACTTACTGCACCCCCAACATGGGACACAGGATTTAGCAGTGACCTTGGTCTTCACAGGAGCACATGTAAGCAAGAGCCTTTCTGCACACCAACCCCTGGAGTAGCTGTAAACATCAAGCATTATCACTTCTTGAAGCAGAGATCGTCTGCAGAAGTATGTCATTAACTTCAGGAAGTTATTTAGGAGACACAGTGAAAAGTAAAATCACTAAACAGAATTAGTTCAGTTCTAACTCAAACCAGGGGAAAATGTATCTATATTTTTTTAAAATTAAAACTTGAAGAAACATGACTGAGCAACCTGATATATTGTTTTATCTTAAAAAAAAAAAAGTCTGAATACAACGGTATCACTTGATCTGTGCAATCCTGGCAAACAGTTCAGTGGTAGCTGCAAAGTTGCCTTAACAGGTAATTGATATTGTACACTTACCCACTGCCATTTATGTGGCACTTTAGCTTCCTGTTAAAACCGCAGGTTTATTTAGGATACTAGAGGCATCCTAAATTGAAAGGGAAATAAAAAGTCAGCTTAGAGGAATTTTCTAAAATACAGGCATGAGAATTTCAAAATAATTCATGTGTTTCCTTGGTTTTGATCAGTTAGCTTAGAGCTCCTTTTTTCCCCCAGGAAGTTCAATGTCAAATTGTAAAATAAAAAAAAAATTTGAAAAATTATGAACTGCATTTTTTATTCACTCCTCTGACTGCTATAATGTATAATTTGAGGGAAAATGCGAAACTTGTAAGACTCTTTATATTGCAGAGATGGATACAATAGCCATGATAGGGAGAGTTTCCACTGGAAATTCTTTCCTGGCTGTTTATTGATAAGCAAAGATGCTACAAGTTTAGTAAGATTTCCTCCACTGCTTCTTCCTAAATAACACTGGCTTTGAACAGAACCTCTGACAGATGATGCTAGCAAAGAAATGTATAAATGTGCTATGAGAAGAGCAGTAACACCCTATTTCTACCTCCCTCAAACTGTCATGGGAATCAATAACAAATAACAGTATTTTTATTATTTCTTCATTGTTTATTTATACAACAGATTAATCTATGAACACTTTGTGATGAAAAATTCCCTCCTACTCATTTGCCTGTGGTGTCTCATTTGCATTTCTGGGGTTTTTTGTTCTTTCCTTTCTTAAAACACTTACCACAAAGGAAACAGAAATTACACAGAATATGAAGAAGATCTGTATTGTAGGTGACCTGGTGCCAGCCCATTTTCCCATCAGAGTCTTAGACTTTGCTGGTACATGTATGCCATTCTGTTTGCAGGCCTCTTAGCATGCTGGCAGCCATGGTAGTAAAAGGTATTTTGGCCCCTATAAAAAAATAATAATCATCAGAAAAAGACTACTCTGCCGAAAGCTAAGCAGGGTTTTGCACTTTATTAGTTACTGTAGTAGTTATCTGATTATTTGCTAATTATTTAATAAAATCCCTAAAGGTAAGAGACTTTCTTGTTGCCCTTTCTTGTTGCTTTATGTTTTGTTTTGTTCTGCCTTTTTTAATTCCCATTTGGTTGCAGTTTTTGAAAACGATGCTTTTAAACAAAATATTTTATGCTGCTACACTTGACTGACATCTAAAGGGCTCTTCTCTTATTTGGCATGTGCAATTCTTTAAGGCAATACAGCAAGGAGCTTCTTGCTATAAAGAATAACTCAAGTCTTGACTTTAAAAAAATCCACAAAGCAATCTGGTATATATCATATAGCCAATACAAAGCACTGAATTAATTTGCAGAGGTGTTAGAATTTCACACAAAAAATTATTATTGTATTTGAAGCGCATTTCAAATTTGGACTTTATAGTCCTTTCCACTTTCTGATTTGTTGGAGGTGGCACCTGCATGGAAATAAGAGCAAGAAGATAAGCAGAAATGAGAGAAAAATATTAAGTAACTGCAGTATCTTCTACCTTTTCAGCCTCCACTCTCCAAAGCCAGGGTCCACAGGTGCATGGAGTTGCACTGATGTGCTGCAAAGGCAAGTAGGCTAACTTCATGCTGGCAGCCTGAAGTATGCTTGCATTTAGACCACCAGGGATCTTAGGGCAAATTACTGAGATTATAATCACTGCTTGCAGAAACATACACTCCTCAGAAATATCAACATCCTCTCATTTTCTAGCCCAACACCCTTTCTTAACCCTTATTCTCATTCATACTGAGAGAGCAGATAGTAAGTGCACATGAGAAGGAGTACAGGAGATCCTCAGACAGCTGAACACACCTCTAGCGATTACCTGGTAGAGAGGAGGACATGCTCTACTTTGCCTGCATCACGGCTTTTGATGTCTATCACCTGCAATTTAACTTACTTAGTTTGAAAAGCTGTTCTTATTCAATACAGACTCTGAATTGCTCAGCTTACATAAATAAGGAAAGACTGCTGGCCCTGTATGTAACAGCTGGGTTGATTTGAGCTGGTGAATACAAACAGATGGCTATTCTGATTTCTGTCAGAGTTCTCAAGGAACAGCTCATTTCTCTTTGCCTCACAGGCTGAAATTTCAGAGAAAATTTCAGGAAACGGTTTCATTATTTTCTAGAGCATAAAAGAACTGCAACTTAGATCTACAGTTTAATTTAGAGTAATTCACACAAAGAATATGACTTAACTAAACAAAAAAATATATATGGTGATGTACATCACCAGTTTATTTTTCCAGTCAGAATTCACTCAGCCATGAAATTTATTTCAAGTCAGATATAAAAATTATTTTATAGTCTTTCTTGAGAAGCCAAGTATAGTCTTCTTTCAGCCTCCTATACCAGATAAATACATTGTATATAATATCCTTGCAGGCACTCACCAGATAAAAAACTTATCCCTTGATTCTACCACCTGTAAGAATTCTGGTGACACAGGGAACTAACGCTTAAGGGTTAATAGAATAGCAGTCTTTTAGCTGAAACAGTATTTCCGTTTTATTTATTTCGGTTTTATTTTATTTTATTAGGTTTTTGCATAGGGGAGGTAACTCATGGACATCCCCTGATAACAACAGAAGATAACACCTGGCACATCCCCGATAAGCACAAGAACTTGCAATTAAAACCGATGAAAACTGGCTTTGCGGTTTGAAGAAACGCCAAGGGTCCAGGGAACATGCACAAGAAGCTGAGTTCAGAAGTTCATGAGGAAGAGGGGATCTTTACTTCATGTCGAGGCCCCAGCCCACGACCACCAGGAGGCACTGTGCAAGTGCAAGAAGGAGGAGACCAAGGTGGGACATACGGAAATGACTTCTTGGAACTCGTAATAGAATTCGGGGAAAGGTTTGAATATGTATAAGCGTATTAGGTAACCTAATGAATATGTAACACTTCGTAGCATAAATGTGTGAAAATAACTTCAGTGGGTGTGCGTGCCTTTCGTGGAGATATCCCTCACGCACCCAACGTTGAACAAAACTCTACACTTACCACTTTACAACTTTACGAGTTGTGGAGTCTATTCCGCTACGTCACTGGAAAGTACTAAATGTTAAGCATGTCCCTAAGTACTTTAATAAAAAGGACTGGACACGATGTGGCTTTTCAATAAAACTTCACTTAACAAATAAATTTGTAGGTAAAGGTTCTCCTTCTCAAAGGAAGTATTGCAAATTTTATTTATCAAATACTACACATTTACAACTATCAGTTAAAAAAATCCTATCTTTTTCTATGAGCTTATGAAAGAAAACCAGCTATATTGGTCAAGTGAAAAAGTATCCCAGTTGAGAATAAGACACTAATCTGAATTAATACAAATACTAGTTTGTAATTTTTAATCACTGACAGAAATCTTAGTATTTCTTTAGCTTTATTATGCATTTATTAATAAACTTTGAAATTGCTGGATGTAAATACCTTTCACAACAGATACATACTCAGCTGTTAAACCAGTGACAGCAATCAAGCTGGTCAAGCATGGTTTGTCCTTAGCACATCTGTGTTGACTGTTCATGGCCCTCTTGTCTTTTGCATGTGTAGAAGTGGATTACAGGAACACATGCTCCATAATCCTTCCAAAAGCCGAGATGAGGCTAACTGGCCTACAGGCCCCACATCCTCCTTTTTCATTTTTCCTAAAGATGGGCATAGCAGTAGCTTTTTTCCTATTTGTCAGGCACCTCCCGTGGTTTCCCTGATTTTTTTCAATGGCAGATAATGACTTCACAGACACATTAGATTACTCCATCAGCTGCTTCACCTGCATCCCACCTGGTCCCAATACAACTGACTTCTATAAAAGATCTCTTGTTCCCAAACTGTTAACTATCACTCTCCTTCCCAAACATCAGTAATACATCTAGAAATCAGACGCTATATTGTTTCTGAAGTCTTTGGCGAAGATGGCATTGGGTACTTCAGTGTTTTTTATGTTGTCCATCATGGAGTTTCTATGTTCAAAAATGGATGAGTTTTCTCTGAACCTCCTTTCATTATTAGTGTGTTTGAAGAATCCTCTTTTATTTCCCTAGTAATTTCTTGTTCAGTTGTCTTTTCTGGTTTTGTTCCTGAGTGTGTTTGGATCTTCCTTAGTTGCCTGTCTGCATTTCCACTTTTTGCATGCTGTCTTTTTTGCATTTTAGTTGATTAAGGAGTTCTTAACTCAGCCAATTAAGCTTTCTGTCAAAATTCCCAGTCTTCCTGCATAACTTACTTGAGTAAGCTCAATCAATCTGATCTGAGTGCTCTTCCTCTTAGAACAGCTTCCTAAAGGAAGGACTTAGCCTAGCAATTTCCCAAGCAACCCGAAGTCTGCTCTTATGAAATCCTAATTCTACTGCTTGCTTTCCTCTGAAACTGAAATTCAATCATTTTGTCATGGTAACCCAAGTTGCCTTTTATGGCTACTTTTGCCACCAACTCTGTTCTGTTTGTGCATAGCAGGTCTAGCATTTCCATTAGAAACTCTCGCTAACACAGTTCAGGAACTTCCTGGATTGATTGTGCAAAGTGTTGTCATTCTGATAGATGTCTGGATGGCTAAAAACTCCACAAGAACAGAGGATTGCCAGGGTTGGGTTAGTTGTCCACTGCCTCCTAACTGGTCTGTAGATCCCAAACATATTTTTGGTATGATGTCTCCCTCTAATCTTGATCCAGATGCCCTAAGCAGACATGTTCTCAGCTTCAAACTGGAGTAGTGTGAAGACACAGAGCTCCTTCACAAAGAACATAATACTCTCTCCTCTTCCTCCCTCCCTATCCTTCCTAAATAGCAACCTGTTATTCACGGTGAAAGCTGCAAATATGTCATTGTGGCATGTGGAGAACATGTGAGGCTGCAGTTTGGGAACTACAGCACCAGCGCCAGCCAGTGGTTAAGTGCTGTAAGAATCTGAAAATGCCAATCAATATCGCATATTGTCTACCCAATTATCTGACTGAAATTGTCTGTCAACCCAGTGAGACATCTGAAAGACACCTCAAGACACACTCTAGATGGCGAATGGGGCGATGTCACAGGCACCTGAGAGGAAACAGAGGGGACACCCAGCCCTGCCCCAAGATGATGCACTGCAGGGCTGGCACTTCCTCCCAGGCCTGCCCCAGCCTGCCCTGTTCCATAGGACAGGGAAGTCATATGATTAGTAGCACAGTGCATCTATCTGGGACTGAAGTATGCAAGTCCACTTAGTCTCCACACTTCTAATTCAGCATTATGTGGCAATATCATTCACTCTCCTCCCAATGAATTTAACAGAAAGCTCTCCTTACAAAGTTAGTAAATGTTCACACTAACATCATCCAGTAAGAAAAGCACATGTGAGTACGAGTACAAGTCTGAGCCAAAAACCTTACCTCTGACCACCAGATTCTTTTATGTCTTTACATTTCCACGGCCACAGTGAAATACTGCTACATGAAATTGCTGGATGTAGGTATTCGTTAGCCTATTTGGTTTATGTAACAATGAAAACAGAGTGGCAGCCCAAATAGGTTTACCCTTACGCTGCCAAATGTCCTTCTGCCACCTCTCCAGCCAACTCCACAAAGCATTCGCCACCATCCAGGAGTCTGTATACAGGTACAGCGTTGGTCAGTTCTCTCTCTCAGCAATGTCCATGGCCAGCTGGATGGCTTTGACCTCTGCAAATTGACTTGATTCACCTTCTCCTTCCGCTGCTTCCGCAACTCGGCGCAGAGGACTCCATACGGCAGCTTTCCACTTCCGTTGGTTTCCTATGAGGCAGCAGGATCCATCGGTGAAAAGAGCGTACTTCTTGTCCTGGTCTGAGAGGTCCTTGTATGGGGTGCTTCCTCTGGACGAGTGACTGTCTCGTTCAGTGGCATCCCAAAATCCTCTCCGGCAGGCCAGTCGGTAATGGCTTCTACGATGCCTGGGTGACCTGAGTTACCTATTCTGGCTCTCTGTACAATCAGGGTGGTCCACTTACTCCAGGTTGTATCTGTGACGTGCTGCGTAGATGCTATCTTCCCTTTGAACACCC
>NW_010397316.1:0-3424 GCF_000710305.1 Buceros rhinoceros silvestris
GTTTGGCTGCCTGAGCTGGTGCTGGAGAAGCCTCCTGCTCCTCCCTGTTGGATTTTCAGCCTTGCTGTTGGAGGTGGTTTGGTTCTCCGGGAGGAGCCTGTTGCTGTGTGCATTGCTCGAGTGGGGCTTTGTTGGGGGTGGAGTGTGCACGTCTGGGGTTTTCCAGTATCTTCTGGCTGCACAGCAAGTTCATTGAGGGTGGGCAGATCCCTGAGCTGCTGCTTCCAGAGGCTCCTGGCCCTGGCACAGGAGAGCCTTGTGCCACAGCCCAATGCATCCGGCACTCGAGAATTGCCAGGGGGGTCTCCTGCCACACCGGAGCAATGTGGGGAGCGTCGGGTAGCTCGCAGGAAGGCCGACGTGTGGTCTGGGAGTAAAGGGGAGCTCAGAGGTGTTCCCTGCTTGCTCTGAGGCTTCCTGCTGGTTCCAGACCAACGTGCTTACAAAGGTGGCTGGAGCTTTTCTGTAGGCTCAGCGTCGTGGTCCCCCTGGAGAGGCCAGTCTCGGGTTCTGGGGAGAGCTGGAGGTTCTGCCCCATGGGCAGAGAGGCTGTCGCTGATGCCTCAGTGAGGGGTTGTGCTGCTCTTGGGCCAAGTGACTCTGATAGTCATGGTCTCTCGCTGCTTCCCTACCGCCTGCGAGGGTCTGGGTGAAAGCTGGGTGCTGCAACCAAGCCGATGCTTGTTGGCTCGTCTGGGTTTGATCTTTCTGGCTCCATTCATGGAATCGGTGGCTCTGGAAGAGAAGAAAGCCTTGAGGTGCAGTTTCTTGCCCTCTGAACCTCTCAGGGTTTGAGACTCTCTCCAGAGCTTTGCCTGGTTTATTTTCATGCTGAGGTTCCTCTCCAGAGCTGTGCCCCTTCTTGCCATTCTGACAGCTCTCGCCAAGAAGATGCTTTTAGGAAGCCAGAATGTAATAACTCTTGTCTTTGGGGCTTAAAACCCCTGTGGAGGAGTCAAGGCAGCCTCTCTGAGGACAGGAGAGGGAGAGAACTGAGCTGTGAGCCAGCACCAGCGCCTCAGTCCCCGGAGAAGCCTTAATTCGTCCGGAGCACCTAGGCGCTGAGCTGAGTTGTGCTGTCCCAGCTCCCTCCAGGCTCCGGGAGCCAGCGAGGCCGCTGCTCCCACCAGCTGCCTGTCAGCAGGTCGCAGAGCCCTGCTCTTCGTGCCTCTCCAGCTCGCGGGGCTCTGTAAATATTAGGCTGTCCTTGTCGGATTAGATTTCCTCTTAATGACTTCCAGCGTCCTGACAAGCTATGCTTTCTTCCTTGGCAGCCCCAGGGCTGCGTGCAACCGCCCGACCCCGCTCCTGAGCCCTGGGGAAAGCCCAGTGGCGGCTGAAGCCAGGCTCCAATGTTTGTTTTTGCTCCTTTTATAATCCAGGAAGTCCCTTCAGCACTACTCTGTCAGGGAGTCCCGAGTCCGTCCTGTGCCGGTGTCAGGGAGGCAGCAAGAACTGCTTAACTCTTCCCTTCCCGCAGGGATTGGGGATGGAGACCTCGTCTTAGTTGTGGAGTCACAGAACCCCAGTTGAAAGGGACCTCAAGGATCATCTGGGCCAACATTTCCTGCTCTCTTGTTCATCTCAGAGCATTCTGTCGGGGCTCTATCCACAGTGCTGTGTCCAGCTCGTCTCTGCTTCTCCACCGGCACCTGGCAGGGACGTTGTGCTTGTTTTCTCTCTTCTCAGTGGCTCCAACCTGCACTCAGCTCAGCATTGTGCAGCCACTACCGCAGGACCTCTACCTGTTCTCATCATCAAGAGCATGTGGGGACCGTGCAAAAGCCCTTTGGTTCAGTTCTCCCCAGCTCTGCGTTGCTCTTCTCCTCTCCGAGTTAATCAACGGCCTCCAGGGGAGGTTGAGGTTGTCCCTGAGGACCAATTTGTTCCCCGCTGGGGTTGTGCAGGGCTGTGCCAGGCTGCCCAGGGCAGTGGTGGAGTCCCCATCCCTGGAGGGGTTGCACAGGCGTGTGGACCTGGCAGTGCTGGGGGGACGGGAGCACTCGAGGAGCTCAGAGCTCTTTTCCAAACCAACTGGTTCTTGATTCGATGGTTCCAGTTAGGGTCTGTTGTCTGTCACCTCTTTGCCCTTACTGCTCTTGTGCTGCCTGTCCTCCTCCTCTCCCCTGTTCAGCTGCTCATAACCAGCTCCATCCTTGCAGCAGCAGCACCCAGCTGTAGCACACAGCACCCACTGCCCCTCCAACCTCCCTCTGCAACTCCCCCGGGCAAACCCTGCTCCGTGGCTGCGGGGGATTGCTGGGACCACAGGGACCTTCCCCCTTCCCGCTGGAAATCACAGCCCAGGAGTTCCTGATCTTTTCTCTGCAGCTGAGGAATTGCTGTGTGGGAGCATCGCGGTGGGAGATGAGCAGGGTTTGCTCAGGGGAACGGAGCCAAAGAGCTGCTGGTGTTTTCAGTCAGCTTTGGGATAAGCAGGACTGGGGCAGGCAGAGGGAGCAGCTCTTATTCCGTGAGCGTCTCTGGCTGGAGCACATGAAGGAGCTTTGGGATGGACAAACCTTCAGCTCTGCTTCTCATCTGCACCCGAGGGGATGATTCGTGTGTGGAGAGCAGGGGCTGGCTCGGGGAGGTTGGAGGCTCCACATCTCACTGGTGTGGGAGACCTCACTCTTTTGTCCCTCATGCCCCCTGTCACAGCTGAACCTGCTCTCAGGTCCCAACTCCCGTGTCAAAACCCACCAGTGCCCCAGGTCTCCCCTTCAGCCACCAAATCGTCCAGAAACAGGGTTCAGTGATGCCAGGCAGTGACTCAGTGCTGGTGGGGTGGGTTTGGGGGGGATTTGCTGTGTCCAGCAAACTACCCATCCAGTAGTGGGGGGTGCTGGCTGGGGGGCTTTGCAGTGTCTAGCATTGATGGGAGATGATGGCAGGGCAGTTTTGGGGGATTTTGCTGTGTCTCTGTCATTACTTGCCGCCCTCTGGTGGAACCAGCTTTTGGGCCACCTGGTCAGCGGAGCAAAGCTTGGGCTTTATTGCTGCGTCCTCCAGGTACCTTTGGCCTCTCCCGAAGCCTCCCCAGAGCCCTGGCTGGTTCCGCAGCCTGTTTTCCTAGTAAAGGGGTGTTGGCATTCAGCCTGTGTTTGCTGTTCCCCAGGGGACTGCTCGGTTACAGGGTGCTGGGGGGGATCGACATCCTCTCCGAGCTCTGACTGTTCTGGTAAAGCTTCCTTGAAGAGTTTGACGCTGCCCACAGACACGTCTGAGTCTGGTTTGCAGCCACAGTGAATCCTCCACCAGAATCTCGGGTGAGATCCTAGCTTGCTCCAGCTCTCCCAATAAACCCAGGGTCCAGGCGGCGCCTGGGCCTCTGGTTTTTCTCCCTACTGCGTGGACTGAGGCTGAGCGTTCCTGGAGGAGGAGCAGAGGGCTGGAGCGACTCCGTGCCCCCTCACGGCACAGC
>NW_010397316.1:3529-6087 GCF_000710305.1 Buceros rhinoceros silvestris
GCACAGCCTTCACTCTCGAAGGTTGTGGCACCAGCAACCAGGATTTGCAGCGCAGGATCCTCATCGTGGCAGCGGAGAGAGGGGGAAAACGAGGGAGAGGATGGAAACTCAAGTCCAAAGCCATCGTAGTGCCAAAAGCCTGGAAAAAAACTTATCTCCAATCTCCCTTTTTAAAAATTTTTTAATAAAGCCTTTTGTTTTTGCAGTAATCTCATCCTCTTGCCGGCCCAGGATTTTCCAGGCGCTCCCGGCCCGGGGGAGCCGTGCTGGTGTGTCCGTACAGCAGAAGGTGATCACACACTGCGCCGAGTTTACTGCTCCCGCGAGGGACGTTTTCTGGAGCTGTTTTTCCGATTATTTCACTGAATCCTCCCGTAAACCCGATCTAACCAGGGTCCCCGCTCCCCCCCGCCCCGCTCCGCGTGGTGCGCCGAGAGGGGGAGAGAATCTCTTTTCCAGGGAAGGATCTGCAGCGTATTCGGCACCCACGCAGCAGGTCATCGAGTGGGCGCAGGCTGCTGTCTGGTTCCCCGTGTCTGAGGAGGGAATGAATCCCTCCCCGAGGGCTGTCTCTGGCGGGAGCAGAACACGTGGCCCACGGCTCCTGCGACAGGATGAGCTCCGGTGCGGCAGGCGTCCGCCCGCTGCGGGCTCCAGCATGGGGGAGACTGGGGAGAACCCAAGGGCAGAGACTGCAGTGAGCTCCCAGGGAGCGAGGTTGGTCCCACCACTCCGATGGATCACCTTGGTTGGGCACGTCTGGCACGGTGGTGGTGGGAGTCTCTTCCTCATGGTGGCATGGCCGTGTTGGGGGCTGTCTGCAGCCTGTCCCTGTCCTGTTGGCCACCCAGGTCTCTTCCAGAGGTTCAGGGCAGCTCCAACGTTACCTCCACACTGACCAGCTCCTTCAGATGTTGCAGGGGAGAAGGTTGGTGCTTTACCCTGTCTCAAACATTTTGTCCAGCAGCTCTGGAGTCCTGAGCTCAGTCGCAGTGGAATCGTAGAACCACAGAACACCTTTAAATCATGGAACATGGTGAGAAGGTCTCCCCGTAGTCGCCTTCTCTCCAGGCTGAACAAATCCAGTTCTCGGCCTTTCCCAGTTCTTGGATCATTGTTGTGGACCTCTCCAGCCTGTCCGATGGTGGATTCCTTTTGCTGAAGTTTAGTGCTGGGAAGAACCTTGTGATAGTATCATGGTAGGCACCAGAAATCCTGTTTGGTTCTTGAGACCCATCCGGGCACAGGGTCCAGTCTGATGCTCCCCAGTACAACACGGTGACACAGGAATGAGTCCAGTGGAGGGCACTGAGGTGGTCAAGGCTGGAGCGTGGGACACAAGGAGAAGGGACAAAGGGGGATCTCGTTGTGGTCTGCAGCCACATGAGGGTGCGGAGGAGATGGTGCTGGGCTCTTGCAATGTATAGGGGTGGGATGAGGCCATGGGAACGCGGTGCAGCGCAGAGACTTCTGGGTGAGCATAATTCTTGCCCACAGGAATGGTGCAGCCCTGGACCAAGGCCCAGAAGGGTGGTTAGATCTCTGTCCTTGGAAATACTCAGCTCTTGACGAGGTCCCAGGCAGCCTGACGGAACATTGAGGCTGGCTTTGCTTAGGGTGGGAGGTTGGATTAGGGACCTCCAGAGCTTCCAACGGTCTGAGTTTGTGTGGTCCTGAGCCACACTGGCACCTCATCCCTGGCCGTTGATGTTCTGAGTTGGAATCATCAAATGCTTTGGGTTGGGAGGGACCTTCAGAGGTCCTCTAGTCCCTCTGGTTGCTGGGAGATCCTTTCTCTGTTTCACCTGTCCTGGCTGGCTGGGTCGTTGCAGCCTCTGCCCTGATTGTGTCTTCGTGTGGACTCGGTGGGTTTGAGCTCTAGGGGAAGAGAGGGACAGAGAGTCTTGAAATAGCTCTGGGGGATGTGGAAGCAGCAGAGGGAGAACGATTTTGAGTCCACTTAATGAGAATGTGTGAGCCAAGTGGCTGCCAGAGAGGTTCTTGGGCAGCCTGTCCTCAGAAGAGAGGTCCTTCCCTCCTTCTGTCCTTCCTGCCATCCTTCCCTCCCTCTGCCGCCTGGTGTCCTGGCAGGTCCAGGAGTGAGAGGTTGTGCTGCCCATGTTGGGCCATGAAGCACTCTGTGGTGATCCTGGTCTTGGCAGCTGACCAGAAGTTGGTGGCAGCTTCCCACTCCATGGTCTGGCCAGGGTCTCTGGTGCAGTGGACACAGAAATTGCCATGATTCACCTGACGGGATCTTACTAAGCGATGTTTTTTTTTCTGTCTTTCAGGCCAAAGGGGCTCCCAGGAGGAGCAAAACCTTGGAGGATGATTCACCGTTGAAGGAAAATGAGGCTCTGCTTGCTCAGAATGAGTATGAAGAGGACAGCTCGGATGAGGAGGTAGGAGCCATCGCAACTTTTGTTCGTGTTTATACCTGGCATGAGTTAGAGGTGACGGGTTTTGCTCTCGGCGTTGGCTTCTGGAGGGGATGTGGCCAATGACGCTGTCCCCTATTCCCAACGGCTCTTGGCCACTCCAGCGCAGGAGGCCAGAGG
>NW_010397316.1:6160-6870 GCF_000710305.1 Buceros rhinoceros silvestris
CTCTTGGCCCCTCACGCGTAGCAGGCCAGAGGCCCTGACTCAGGATTCATGAGGAGGCTTTTGGTTAGGGCGCATTGCCCAGCTACGTTGCTTGGAGCGTCTGGGGCAGCCAAAAGGAGTGTCGTGTCCAGCGTGGCAAGGACATGTAGGGGCAGAACCTCCTTCCACCTGAGCTGGAAGCCACCTTCCAAGCGCTGCCCTTGCCCAGCGCCAAGAGAGGGTTTGTTCAACCGTTCAGGAGCTGGCTGAACCTCACCCGTGGCTCAGGGGAGTCGCTCGTTGCGTTGGAGTCTGACCCCCTCTCAGGGGGAGCCTTTTGCGCTTGGAAATGTTTGAGACCTGCTGGTGTGGGAGACAGCAGGACCTCGGCAGGAGGACGGCTCGGCGGTTCGCTTGTTCCAGACAAATTTCGTGGTCTTTCTTAATCGTCTGCGAAATCAATTAACGCGATTGGCGTCAGTTGGAGCCCGGGGTGGGGATGGAGTGGTTGCCAGGGGCTGTGGGGGCGTTTGGACCTGGCCCTTGGTGCTGGGCTTTGGGTTCACCTGACAGGGCAGGGCGCTGGGCAGCCTCACACAGGACTTAGACCAAGGCTGGGAGAAGCCTCCCAGGTGCTGGGCAGTGGAATTGTTCCGGCTGTCTCCTCCGTCACCGCTAAGAAGTCAGAGAGCCCAGAAAACTCTGTGTGAGCAGGCGGGGGAAGAGCCGCC
>NW_010397316.1:6966-9616 GCF_000710305.1 Buceros rhinoceros silvestris
GCCGCCGGTGCCTGCGGCTGGGCCAGGGGCTCGCGTGGGTGCCTGGCCAGAGCGGAACAGCAGCGAGTATGGGGGAGCAGCGGGGCTGGGAACGGAGCTGTCCTGACTGGGACACCCAGCCCGAGAAGAGCCATCGTGGCCCTTCAGAAGGTCCAGGCTTGTGTTTCCTGGGGCTTCGAGGGACTCATCTGGCCCCGTGGCAGTCCCAGCACAGCGGGCGGCAGGGACTGGGTGCCTGCCGGTCTCGCTGCTCCAGCAAGGGCCCGAGGGGTCAGATGTTAGAGGCCCACCTGGGCTAGTGCTGGAGCTGCCGGCAGTGCCTGCCCCTGGATCTGGAATAGAGATTTAGAGAGGGGAAATATATGACTATAGAAAACATACACTTGTGTAATGTCTCCAGCATAACCTGGGACAAAACCCTTTCATGGTCTTTTCAAGGTCTCTCCCAGCTGCTCCTGCTGCAGGGCCCCGGCGGGGGGAGCGCAGCGCAGAACCTGTTGACATCAGAGCAGCTTCCAGTGGCTTTGTTCCTCCATCCCAGCCCCCCGCCCTCCCTCTATTGTTGGATTTATCTCTCTCACTCGAGAACCCCAGTGCTGCTGCTGCTTCCCACAGTTGGGACATGCTCGCTGCCTGCTTTGGGCTCGCTCCGCGCAGAGCATTGCCCGCCTCTGGGGCTTGGGGGTCTGCTCAGTGGCAGCACGGGGAGGTGAGGACAGCAGCCCCTGCCATGGGGCAAGGGCCGCTCAGTCGTGAGGAGGACCAGGAAAATCCATTCCCACTGCAGACACCATCCCTGTTCCTTTAATTCTTGCTGTCTCTGCCGAGACCTGTGCCGCAGCTGCGTCTCAATTAACGCCTCCTCATTAAAGCCTGCAGGAAATGTGATGCTTTAGCATGTTACTCTTCAGAGGGCACTGAAGACCCGTCTTTCTGTTCCTCTGGGTTGTTGGCGCAGCCCAGCCCCACCAGTTGACACTGGTGCTTCTCCCAGTCAGCCTGGACAGGGTGGGAACTGCAGCAGCTGGTTTTGGTGCTGAGTGTCGCTTTGTTCTCTGCTCATCCTGTGTCTGGAGGCAGGTGGTCTGTGGGCCAGCTGTGTGTTGGGGTTGCAGAACTAGGCTTCGGAGGGTGCCTGGAGCGTCGCCTCCATCCCTGGACCCTCTACCAGCCTCCCATGGGTGTGGCTTCACCACCTCTAAGGGAGCTGAGAAACAGCTTCCTGTTCTGTGATGGGACTGTGAGCTGGGGGTAGAACATCTCCTGGAATGATAGGATGGGGGTGATGGCCTCAGATGGAAAGAAGGGATTTAGATGAGATGTTGGGAAGAAATTCTTCCCTGTGAGGGTGGTGAGAGCCTGTGCCAGGTTGCCCTGAGAGGCAGGAGAAGCTGCATCCCTGGCCCCATGGCAGGTCAGGTTGGAGCTTGGGGCTCTGAGCACCCTGCTCTAGTTGCAGATGTCCCTGCTGACTGCAGAAGCTGGACTGGGTGAGCTTTAAGGTCCCTTCAACCCAAACCGTTCTGTGATTTGATGATGGTGGAGAGTCCAGATCCACCCTTCTGTGAGAGGCAACACAATTCCTCTGGATGCCCTAGCTCTGGGGTTGCCTTCGTGATGTGGCCTGAGTTACTGCCTCGAGGGCAGAGTGGGGATAGCTGTGGAAGCTGGAGCCAGCATGGCCCTAGCACCCCCTTTTCCTACCGGACGGGGGGTCCCAGCCTTCACCCAAGGGTGGTGGGGGCCTGCCGGGACACAGCTGCAGGTGCAGATTGTCCCTGGGCTCTGGTCAGGGAGAGCACACAAGAAATTGGGCAGCCTCTGGGTAGAGCTGAAGCCTTGTGCTCCCCAACTTCAGCCTTTATCTATCTTTGTTATAATTATCTCTGACCTGATTGTTATCATTAATGCAACAACTCCAAAAGTGATTCATGGAACCACAGAATCACTGAGGATGGGAAAGAGCTCTGAGCTCCTCGAGTCCCCCCGTCCCCCCAACACTGCCAGGTCCCCACTGACCCCTGGCCCTCAGCACCACCTCCACACGGCTGCTCAACTCCTCCCGGGACGGGGACTCCACCACTGCCCTGGGCAGCCAGGGCCAGGCCTGGACAACGCCAACGGGGAAGAAGTTTTTTTCCCAACATCCACCATAAACCTCCCCTGGCGCAACTTGAGGCCATTTCCTCTTGTCACCCCTGGTAAGTCCCACAGTGAGTGGCAATAGCTGGTGCCAGGACTGTTCCTCAGGGACAACAAAAACCTCTCCTGTTGCAACTTGAGGCCATGATGGGCAATAACGCCCCTGTGCTCATTCACAGAGTTGTTGAATCATCGAGTGGTTCAGGTTGGAAGGCACCTTGACGATCATCCAGTTCATGCCATGGTGTTCTGCAGCAGCAGCTGCGTTTGCTGTTGTGGGAAGGTGTCCCTGTCCCCTTTGGCGGCTTCTCCTGCTGCTCTCCCCATTGGTGACACTGGTGGGTGCCGCTAAGGCTGATCCCCAGTCCCCCTTTTACCTGGCTTGGGCTGCAAACCTCAAACTGGGCACCTGTGCTGCCAGCCCTGTGGCTCTGCTCTCAGCAGAGCCCGCGGGATTGCTCCAAAACACCAGCAGCAGGTTGGGAAACCACCCGGTGCCACCGTCTCG
>NW_010397316.1:10061-10504 GCF_000710305.1 Buceros rhinoceros silvestris
CCGGGCCCGGGGCCCGGGGCCGCTCTGCCGTGCGCTCCGAGCAGAGACACAACAAAATAAATCGGTTTCCTGGCCGGGGTGCGTAGCCGAGCCCGTGTTGCACGCAGGGATCTTCCCCGGTGCCCACTGGGCGCGGTGCAGCACCAGAGCCCCGGTCGGGCCTGCCGAGGAGCCGGTCCCCACGCCAGGCCCCCGCCTCCCACCCTCCCCAGATCGAGCGTTCCTTCCCCTCGGCCGTGGAGATGGATGGCCGCGAGCTGCGGAGGCTGTCAGGGCCTCGCGGGGAGGAAGCAGTTTGGGGCTTTTGTTTGGTTCTGTTTCCTCCCGCAATGACTATTCCATATGTCAGTGGATAATGAATGAAGGCGCGTTGAGTGCTCCTCGGTGAGCCGGCGGCTGTTCCAAGCCCACTTCCCTCCTCCGCCGCGCAGCTGACCCGGGCG
>NW_010397316.1:10644-11597 GCF_000710305.1 Buceros rhinoceros silvestris
TGCTTTCAGTAGCTGATTAGCCAAGAGAGAGGCAAAAAAAACCCCAGCCCTGCAGAATGTGCTGCTGGCAGACAGCTCCTTCCACTCATCGCTCCCTCTGTGTGTGTGTGTGTGTTGCGCTTCCCGACCTGCCTGGCCCCGGCAGATGCTCCAGGCTTCCCACTCACTGACTTCGCTGAATCTGCCCCCACGAGCGTGTCTGGCCACAGTAGCTGATTAGCCAAGAGAGAGGCAAAAAAAACCCCAGCCCTGCAGAATGTGCTGCTGGCAGACAGCTCCTTCCACTCATCGCTCCCTCTGTGTGTGTGTGTGTGTTGCGCTTCCCGACCTGCCTGGCCCCGGCAGATGCTCCAGGCTTCCCACTCACTGACTTCGCTGAATCTGCCCCCACGAGCGTGTCTGGCCAGGCAGCTGCCCGTGCTGGGCCCCCTCAGGTGGTACAAAAGGGAAGGACTGTGAGGACCTCGGGGTTTGGGCTTGGAGTGGGATGGAGCTGAGGAGGAGGGACCCTGTGGGTGATTTGCCTCCAGTCTGGGGGGCTTGGCATGATGGGGGAAGAAGGTTGAGCTCCTTTGCTTGATTCTCTGCCCTCATGACTCTGTGAAAGCTCACGGGTACCCCAGGACAGAGCCTGGAGGAGCTCCAGACCCAGCCCATTGCTGCCTGACTGTGCCCAGCACCGTAATATCTCCTGCGCCTTGATGAGGGAACACCCCTCCAACTTATCCAGGCAAAGCACGGAGAGCAGGTTCATGAATCACACTGGCTGCTCCACGTTACTGTTCCAGTGTGTCTGCTGCTGAACTCACCGAATCACAGAGTCATTTGGTTGAGAAAGAGCTCTCGAGTCCCCCCATCCCCCCAGCACTGCCAGGTCCCCACTGCCCCCTGTCCCTCAGCAGCACCTCCACATGGCTGGGAAACCCCTCCAGGGATGGAGACTCCCCCACCGC
>NW_010397316.1:11702-12265 GCF_000710305.1 Buceros rhinoceros silvestris
CCAGGGATGGGGACTCCACCACTGCCCTGGGCAGCCTGGGACAGCCCTGCACAGCCCCAACGGGGACCAAATTGTTCCTCAGGGACAATCTCAACCTCCCCTGGAACAACTTGAGGCCGTTTCCTCTCGTCCTGTCACTTGTTCCTGGGGAGCAGAGACCAACTTCCTTCTCACTCCAACCTCCTGCAATTCAGGGAGTTGTGGAGAGCGACAAGGTCTCCCCTGAGCCTCCTTTTCTCAAGGCTAACCCTCCACAGGTCCATCAGCTGCTCCTCAGATGTTCTCCAGATCCTTCTCTATGTTCTCCATTGCCCTTCTCTGGACACGTTCCAGCCCCTCCACAGGTCCATCAGCTGCTCCTCAGATGTTCTCCAGATCCTTCTCTATGTTCTCCATTGCCCTTCTCTGGACACGTTCCAGCCCCTCAATGTCCTTCTTGCACTGAGGGCCCAAACTGAACCCAGGATTTGAGGTGCAGCCTCTCCACCTGCCCCCGGTCCAGGGGGATGATCCCTGCCCTGGTGCTGCTGGCCACACCAGTGCTGGTACAAGCCAGGATGCTG
>NW_010397316.1:12384-14508 GCF_000710305.1 Buceros rhinoceros silvestris
CGGTGCGGGTACAAGCCAGGATTCTGTTGGCAGTCTTGTCCACCTGGGCACTCTGCTGGCTCATCTTCAGCCACTGCCACCAACACCCCCAGGTCCTTTTCCCCGGGCAGTTTCCGGCTGCTCTTTGCCCAGTGTGATGCGTTGCTGGGGGTTGTTAATTCCGCACTTTTTATTTTCCTTCCCTCCTCTGCTGAGGACAGAGAACCCCCCAGTGTTGCTGTGCCCGTCCCCTCTCGGGGAACAGGGACGCGCTGTAGTGGTTGTGTTTGCTGAGTGGGGAGTAGGGCCGGGAGCTTTCGAGAGAGCTTCGAGACCAGGCGAAGAGATGACCCTGGCCCGCGTGTGCCTGTGCGGATTACGTGGCTGTGGGGGTAAGCTCGGGCTCTTTGTGCCTTCCCAGACTCAGACACAACGTTCTCAGGCAGCAGTGGGTGAAGGCGCCTGTGGCTGTGCTCGGCATCGGGAAGACACTGGGGATGGAGGCAGGAAGGGAAGCTCTGAAAGCTCTGCTGCGGCCCGTCAGCACGCTCCTCTGGCTGCAGCCATGCCCCATTTCCACTATTCCCTTTCCAAAAGGCGTGGGGAGAGAGAAAGGAGATGGACAGCAGGATAATTGGTGGCCTGGGGGGAACCTGCAGATGAAGAGGTGGGAAAAGACAAGATTTGTGTGGTTTGGAGGCAAAGCAAAGCCTGAGAGGACACAACAACAGGATGTAGAAGGAGCGCGGGGGGGTACTGGACAAGACGAAAGGTGTCGGGTTCAGAACTGGAATGGCAGAGGGGGATGCGCTCTCCACGCAGCCGGATTGTCTTACAGGCCACTGGCCCGCGGTGCCGGTGGTGCCAGAGGCCTTGTGAACGCTCTGGTTTGCAGACACTAATGCAAATAACACAAACGTCTGGAGCTACGGCGGGTTCAAACCAACCCGTCGCTCTCAGGGGCTTGACCTCGGGCTGCCCTGGCCAAGCTCCTACTCTGTGCCCCAGGGGACAGCGGGTGCTGCTGGGTGGTGGGAGCAAGGACAGGGTGTTGGGAGCTGTTCTGCCTCCAGCTGGGGTTTGGGGAGGGGGGTCTCTGCAGTGCAATTGGCAGCAAACTTCTCTCCAGAGCCCACCAGGCTTTGGTCAGTGCCACCACCAAAGGTGTCTCCCTCTGTGGATCCCCCATGAAAGGCGTTGTACGGGCTGGTGCAGGGAACTCAGCTGCTTCACTCCCGGTTTTAAGGGTCAGGATGGTGATGCCTGAGCCCTGCTCAGCCCCTGCCTGCCCGGGAAAGAGGTGGGAGGTTTCAGGACTGATGCCCCCATCCTCGGGGCTCACTCAGGAGCTACGAGCGGCTCAGAGACTTGCCGGGCTTTGTGGTGTTTGCAACCAGGATTGAAGGTGATGGTGGTGGGGATCGGGGGCTTGAGCCACCAGCACAGGGACACCCCCATCCCCACACTGCTGCCAGTACGCATTGGCCCTCCCTGCACGTCCCCCCACCAGCTCCACAAAGCCCCTCGGCCTGGAGTTTCTCTCCAGGTTGGGTTTGGAAGCCCTCGAGGTTCCAGCGAGGCTGTTGAGAGCAGAGGCCAAAGCCCCAATTAATGGATGCTGATACAACCGTAAAAAAAAAAAAAAAGATCTCGATGACTGTCGTTTGGCTGCCCCGAACTTGATATTTAAAGCGTTCGTAAAGCAGCTCGGTTGGGGCAGGAAAGGCTTTTTCCTTCTGGAAGGAATGACATCACTGAATACACTTCAGCGAGCAGGTCCCTGACCCGGGGAGAGCGCGAAACCCACAACAA
Organism: Buceros rhinoceros silvestris; assembly: GCF_000710305.1. Lineage (NCBI taxonomy): Eukaryota > Metazoa > Chordata > Aves > Bucerotiformes > Bucerotidae > Buceros > Buceros rhinoceros. Next base: position 14,176 of record NW_010397316.1, read on the forward strand.
CTTGCGGCTGATGAGTGGAAACTTTTCTTTCTTTCTTTTCTTTTTTTCCATTTGCTTCCCCTCTGCGTGCCGGCTCTGCGCCCTCTGCCGCGGCTCAGCTTACGGCCCGTCCTTTCCAAAGCCAGCTGACGTCTCTCTGCACGGGCTCTGCGATCGGGGGGGTGGCCTGTGGGAGCTGGTGTGGGGGGGCGGTGGACGGACCCATTCACCCCTGCCCTGTGCTTCTCCCTGGACCCAGCTCCTGCTGAGAATCAAGAAGCTTTGCTCGTCCTCATGCTTCTGGCACGGCGGAGCATCATGCTGAGGCTTCCACCACAGTGTGAGCTCCTGGCA
>NW_010397316.1:14614-14998 GCF_000710305.1 Buceros rhinoceros silvestris
CACAGTGGTAGCGCCTGGCAGCACTGGCTCGCAGGGGCTGGTGTTGCCTTTTGGCGGTGCTGTCTGCATCCTCCCGGGGCCTGGGATCGCCTGCCCTTTGCCCAGGGCTGCAGACCCCTCCGCAAGCAGCAGCGGCAGGATCAACCTTTGCTCTCAGGACAGAGTATTTCCCTGCTCCCAGATGAGTCTTGCACCCCCGCAGCAGCTCTGGCAGCTCGCCTACCTCTGGGCAGTCATGTCCTGGTGGGATTTGCACCACAAACCCCCCCAAGCTCGGCATGTCTCCATGGTTTGTGCTGTGCTCTGGCTCCCTGCAGTGTCCCACACCAGCCATGGCATCCAGGGAGTCAGCGCCAGGACCCCTCGCTGCCTCCAGTGGGTCCG
>NW_010397316.1:15220-18436 GCF_000710305.1 Buceros rhinoceros silvestris
CCGGGAAGCCAGCGATGCTGGTTCCAGTCCAACCAGCAGCTCAGCTCTCCAGAGGAGCAGCCTGTCTGCGTGCCTCGGAGCGTGGAGCTGGGCCAGAGGCATGGGCATCTCCCCCCGGGCAGGACCCGCACGGCAGCCTCGGTGCTGAGGTTGCTGCCCCCAGCTCAGGTGCTGGCCTCAGCCTCCCTCCTCTTGGCGCAGAGGGGCCTGGGGACACGTGTATCTCCAGAGCTGAATCGCTGGCCGCAGTTCCAATGTCCCACTTCATTAGGCTCGGCTCCGCTCCGGGTACTGGAGAACGTGCAGAGGAAGCAGGAGGCTGCTGGGCCAGTTTGGGGGATAGGGTTGGGTCGGATTGTTAGTCCCGGGCTAAGCTGCAGCCCAAAGATCCTTTTCCTCAGGCCGAGCAGAGATTTGCTGCCCATTTAAATGGGGCGTGCTGGTGTTTGCTGCCAGACACACTCCCTTCAGCGGGGAGGCTTTGCCAGTCGATTCCCACTGCTGGCCATGGCAACCAGTGCTCCTCACCCCCAGTGCCCATGTTCCGTAGGAAAGCTGGGGAGGGGCTTTTGATCAGGGAGTGCAGGGACAGGACAAGGGGTGATGGGTTCAACTGACAGAGGGAGATTCAGAGGAGAGAGAAGGAGAAATTGTTGAAGCTGAGGGTGGTGAGAGCCTGTGCCAGGTTTCCCCAAGAGGTGGGAGAAGCCCCATGCCTGTCCCCATTGCAGGTCAGGTTGGAGCCTGGGACTCTGAGCACCCTGCTCTGGTTGCAGATGCCCCTGCTGAGTGCAGGGGGTTGGACTGGGTGAGCTTTAAGGTCCCTTCAACCCAAACCAGTCTGTGATTTGATGATCTGACCCTGCACCTCCTGCTCACCGGGTCCTCACTACCATGAGGCACCTTGGCTGAGTGTAGTTTTGTGTGTGCCCAGCACCCAGAACAGAGTCAGACAGCTCTTCGTGGGAGAGCACGTGGGGTAAATCAGCCCCTCTTGGGCAGCACCTGCAGGGAGGGACCTTGGGCATCAATCTCAGCCTAGGTTTTGTTTGGCTTTTCCAGCTCCAGCTGTGTCCGTGGTGCCTGGGAGCTGTTTGGGAAGGTTCCTGGCTTTGCTGTGGTGACGGTTGGTTCCTAAGACAGTGCTCAGAAATGTCGTTTTATAGATACGTCTGTTTTTACGGAGGGCTCTTGGCAAACTGCTGCTCCACTGGCAGCCTCGGGGCTGGCGGCTGGCCCCGAGGGAGCTTCAGAGAGGCCTGTGCCTGCTGGGATTCCTCCCAGCACATGTCAGCTGCGTGTATCCAAGAGCTTCCACCCGAGGCCAGAAAGGAGGCACCGAGAAGTTAAAGAGGAAGGAGAAGCGCCAGGCAGCCAGGACTGTGGGACAGAGGTGTGTGACTCGAGGGAACACCAGCACAAGGACCCTCATTTTCCTCAGATGCATGTGGTCAAGCATGGATGGGCAGCCTGGGGGCGAGCAAGGCAGGGAGACAGTTATTTGGACTGCGAGTTGTGCTCTTAGAGGGCATTTAACACATTAAAAAACTAAAAAGCCTGATGAGCTTCCCAGCCATACACAAACTTGACAAAATAACTAATAATTCAGGGCCAAAAAACCCCCTAAAAAACCCCAAAACTGAGTGTGGCATGAACTCACTGCCCTGGTAATTTCTCCTTGACGCTGCCTGAACATAATCCAGGGACACTGGTAGCAACACCCTGGTGGGGTTTGGGTTTTGTCCAGAGCACCCAGCAGTGATGCTGGAGGAGGAGAAGGGAGGTGGGAGCCCTGCAGCTTGATGAGGGACAGTTCTGGGGGCTGTAGCTGCGGCAAGTGCACGGCATCGATTTAAGTCATGGCAAAGGGAGTGTTGGGGATGTCTCAGAGTGAAAATCCTTGTTCAAAGGCAGCCAGGCCTGTTCATAAATGCCTGACCATCTCCTGGGAAAAAGGCAGGAGGCTGCGCTCTGCGGGTCTGAAGCAGAGCTGGCAGATGAGGAGAAGTCGCTGAATCATGGAACTGTTCGGGTTGGGAAAGATCTCTGAGCTCCTTGAGTCCCTCTGTCCCCCCAGCACTGCCAGGTCCCCACTGACCCCTGGCCCTCAGCACCACCTCCACACGTCTGTTCAGCCCCTCCAGGGATGGGGACTCCACCACTGCCCTGGGCAGCCTGGGACAGCCCTGCACAACCGCAACGGGGAAAAAATTGCGCCTCAGGGACAACCTCAACCTCCCCTGGCACAACGTGAGGCCATTTCCTCTCGTCCTGTCACTTGTTCCTGGGGAGCAGAGACCAACCCCCTTCTCCTTCCAACCTCCTGAAATTCAGGGAGTTGTGGAGAGCCAGAAGGTCTCTCCTGAGTCTCCTTTTCTCCAGGCTCGATCCCCCCAGGTCCCTCAGCCACTCCTCAGTGTACTTGTGCTCCAGACCCTTCTCCATGCTCTCCAGACCCTTCTCTGGACATGCTGCAGCCTCTCAATATCCTTCTGGGAGTGAGGAGCCCAAATTAAACCTGTGCTGAGGTGCAGGGTTTGGCGCAGTGTGGAACCTGCTGCCTTCCTCCACTCTCCTCACCTGTTTTCTCTTGAGCTAACCCTCCGCACAGGTCACTAACAAAAGCCATGATACAGATGATGGACAAGCACAGAACTGCACCAAATGCCTCCCACCATCCTCCTCATGAGCTCTCGGTGCTGATGCCCCACGAAGCATCACTGCCAGCTGGGCGCCCAGGTCCCACATTCCCCTGGACTGTTCCCCAAGCCAAAGTGAGACCCGAGGCAGAGCCCGCAGGGGCTCCTGTCACCTACTCCACTGCCTTGCGCCTCTCCGACATTGCACCCCCATTGCAGAAGGACGTTGGATTGTTTTGACAGACTTGTCTATGTTGGCAGTGATGAGGCCACTCGCTATCGTCCAGAGCTTTGCGAAGGGCTGGTTATTTTGTTCCAGAGGTTTTCCAGGAATTGAGGTTAAGTTGAGTGGTGTTTTCTGGACAAGTTGTGCTACTGGATGGGGAGATGAAAAAAAAAAAAAAAATATCAGCAAGACTAGATTGGGAGAGACCAGTGAGTGAGAGGAAGGGAGGACCAGACTGAGGTCTGAGCCCAGAACCTACAATAGCTGCTGCCCTTTCCCTAGGAAGACCAACACCCAACAGCCAAACCCACCCTTCAGCTCCCAGACCAGCGTCTCACCTTGAGGTGACCA
>NW_010397317.1:0-3876 GCF_000710305.1 Buceros rhinoceros silvestris
TAGAAGCATGCGTTACGCCGTTTAATTTCATCACCTTGGGATGCCATGTGCCACCAGGAAAAAACCCCCAAACTTTTAAGTTTTTCCAAGTAGCTTCTGCTGTGAACTACTTTTTTCTTACAAATTACATTTAGAAATAGCTGTATTTTATATGCAGAACTGGGTCGGTTTTGCAGTTTTTTATTTCTGAGATTAGAGGTGCCTGCTATTTGTTTGAAATGGTATTTGACCTGATTTAATTGATAAGGCTTTCTCTTTAGAACCTAGGCTTATATTCTTTTTTTTGTGCATTATGTTTATTTCAATCTGCTCATTTTTTAACATTTCAGTGCAAGAAATAGACCATCAATTTTCTTAATAGTGCATATGTGCTCTCCTCATCCGTTCTGCCATGTGAGATCAGCTGTGATTCTCTTACCTAATAAAATTTTCTAACCCTTGCCTTTTTTGTGTTTTCAGCTGCAGTAAAATAGCTGTGTCCATGCTGATGTCCAATATTGTTTTTCTGTGTTTTAACTTATTTGGGGGTCTCTTTGGTTCTTCCATGTGTCCTCTTTTACATGCTAGTTCTCTGGGTTGCTCTGGGACTTTATAACCTTCCCCATTTTCACTCCATGTTCATCAAGTTGTACTTCCTTTCCATCTCTAAATTACTCTTACTCTTTACATTGTTGTTTCACGATGATGGGGTTTTTAATCCATCTATTGCTTTCTCGTATGTAAAAACATAACCTTTCTTTTTCACTTCGAGAAAAGAATCCTTTTTTTTTTGGAGGTATCTCAAGTGCATTAAGTATTGCATTTGTATGCTTGTATTGTTTTTATCAGTGACTAATGTCTGGGAAGAGCTGTTCAAAGTCATTTTTCAGGTGTCCTTGCACCAGTAACTTTCATATTTGTATTAGGTATTAGTTACTAGTTTTATTCTTGTCTTTCACTATTATTTGTTCCGTAATGTTTTTTTTTTCACTCTTTCATGTTTCTGTCAGTTTTTCTTAAAACCTTCTCAGTATTTAATGTCTTCTCCTCTAATCTTTCTTTACCTTGTGTTTTGGTATTTTTTTCTTTGTTTGGAGTTAGAAGATTGGACTTGTTTTATTATGGTACTGTTTGTGATGGTCCATATATACCCCTCCAGTTCTGAGCTGGGAAGCAAAAGTAAGAGATCTGTCCCATCTGTGATTTTTCTTTTTTTGCCCCCTGTATCATAAAAGGGGAAGAAGGTTTTCTGTACCTGCTTAACACATTTCTCATTCTGTATGCTGACTGAGACTGCCTATATTCTTAGACTATTTTTTCTTCCATATTTTCCTAAATCCTGTGTACTTTCAATAGTCTTCTTTCAGTTCATTTCAAATTTTTTGCTATGATCTATTCTAATCGTGATTTTGGTTTTTTTTTAACTCTTCTATCAAGGTCATTACTTCTACCTGTGATTCATCTCATTGTTCAAATCATTGAAGTCTTTTCTGGAATCACGGTCTATTTTGTCTTCCATCTGTTATGCATTGCAAAGTGTACGATTCTTTTTGACAACTGTATTTTAACATATGCATTTTTGTGCTTTTTTGAGGTACTATCTCTAGGAAGACATTTTAATTTTTTTTTTTCCCTGTGGGAAAATGGGAGTGGGATCAGCAAGCCATTGTAGGTTTGTCACACCTCTTGTGAATCTCTAAAACTTTTATGTATTGTGTAACACTGACTAAGATTTGGTAACACATTTCAACCTAAATTCTAATTGCTTGTTGTTTATTCACATGCTTGTTCCAACAGGAACTGGAATTTTAGATAAGGCTCTGTGGTAGGTTATTTCAAGGCTGCTTTTGGGGGGTTTTGGTTTTGGAGGGCTTTTTTGTTGGTTCGTTGGGGTTTTTTCTTAGCTGTACTTCATACATAATAGTAATTCCAAGTGTTGCGTGTGTTTATTTTTGCTGCCTACATTGTGGTGATTGTCACAGTTGGTCCCAAACACTATCTTACCATCTGTAAAATGTTTGTTTTCACAAAAGTGTAAATTACAATGAAATGGTATTTTAACCCAAATTAATTTTTAATTGGAAAAAACCCCCACTTCCCTGCAGTTCACACTGTAGTTATTCAGGTGTTTTTGGTTAATGTCCTGGGTGTTTTTAAATCTTAGTTCTGACTCATCAGGAAATATTGTCTGGCTAGCCTTTTCTTTCAAAATGTAGTTATGAGAATATTTATAACACAGTGCATATGTGAGAGACAGAGTGAGTGATCTGGTTTTTAGGCTGCCTCATTAAGCATTCCATTCCCTTTCTTCCGAGTCGTCCCTTAATCAGCTCTGGAAAACCACTACTTATGGGAACTGAATCACAAAAGTGTTGGCTTTTTTTCTTCCAGTGGCTTAATCAGGGTCATGTTCTTTTCAACTAGCTAATGTCAGAACAACCAGAGAAAAAATTTAATAAAGATCAAGCTTGAAGTTGTTTGTCCAGATGTTTATTGAACAGGACCATTGCTGAGGATTTTAAAGGAGCTCTGAAGAAGCTTATCAGTCTGAGCAATGCACAACAGGATAGTCATGGCTTCTAAGAGTGATTTAGAAATATTCAAATAAGTTGTTGACAAAAAATCTACAAGTTCTTAACAGTGTCTTCTATTGTACATGATGTAGTTTATTACCCTGTGCAAGATAATGTAATTATACAAAAATTCTGTGACTAGTCACAGAGAAAAATAAAAACATGTAAGTATAAAAATGAATCACAGTGGTAATAATACGTGGTTTATTGAGAAGTGTAGGAAATCAGAACTGATTAAAACTTTGAGGGTGGGAGAAAAAAGCAAAAACTTCCTCCTGTTCTCTCTAGCAACTTGGGATTGCTCAAGTATTTGGATACTTAATGCAGTGCACGATGTAGTATTATATTGCTCAGGTATTGTTTAAGTAGAAAAAAGAAACAAAATAAGGAAAATATTCTTTAAAACTCTCTAATTACAAATGTATTAAAAACTTGCACATTCCACTGAAATGTTTTGAATTTTATTTAACAGAATTTAGTGAAAGCTATAGATATTATAAAGGCGTTTTTAAATGGGTTTTTAAAGGTTTATTTAAACAGTTCTGGATTCTTTAACTGTTTTTTCTAATTACCAATACCCTTAAGGTTTAGCAGCAAAGTGCTTTATATTAAGCTTTATTGAATGGAAAAAAGGTCTCATAGCATGTATTTTAGGGAAGAATATTTTTAAAGCTTACTTTGTATATGTGTATTACACAAATGTAACTCTGAATGCCGTGATGAGTAGAAGTCAGATTTTTATGTAACTTTCATTGCATTGCATTGCAGATACAGCTAGATGTATTTTTTTTCTTCCCACTGTTTTTTGGTGTTTGGCTATTTTGTGTGATTCTTTTAGAGTTACTTAGTAGGCAGCTGTGAGGTGTGAGATGGCAGGCATGAGGGTCAGTGCTAAAACAAACACCATGTTGTTCAGGTAGGTGAACACCATCAAGGGAGATGCCTGTTCAGAATTTTCCTTAAACAGAGTGTAATTCACTTCATGGAGCAGTGAGAGCGAGTCTTTCAGCTAGGTTGACGTGCTGCTGAATAGCTGCAGTTAGTCATCATACACCGTTTTAAATCTTAAGGAAGGTTATGCTTAAGGTAAAATTAAGGAACTGTTTTCTGCTGAAGAGTCTCCTCAAAAATATATGACAACTTTTGTATTTGTACTTATTCTAGGATTCTGTACTTTTTTTTTTTAGCTATTGGAGCAGAGGGGAAACTGTGATTGCTGTTAGATCAAGGCAAACACTCAATCCTTTGGCTTGAGTTTTAAGATGAGCTTTTACAGAGAAATGGTGAGAGTGTACTACTCCTGCTTCCTTCTTTTTTTTTTTTT
>NW_010397317.1:3917-9471 GCF_000710305.1 Buceros rhinoceros silvestris
ATTAGCTTTTACAGAGAAAGGGTGAGAGTGTACTACCCCTGTTCCTTTTTTTTTTTTTTTTTCTTTTCCTTTTTGATTTTTGTGATATCTTGTAAATCATGGGGCAGGAAGAGGAAACAGAGGAGCAAAAAATGTTTTAGAGCAAATGAAGTATCTATTTGAATCCAGAAGAATGTTGAGAATGTTCTGCTTAAAACTGGGAAATTTCTGAAAAAAAAAAAATTCTTGCTAAAGTAGTTTGTTGGAAACACTGGTTTTCTCGTTTTGGTAAAATTTGACAGAATCCTGATTAACTCAAATTTATTTACCATAAGTTTTCTTATTTTTAATTCCTGAAATAGTTTTATTTTGAAATGTCATGCAATTCTACTGAAAGTCAAAGGCTCTTCTTTACTTTACATTTATTGACTGAGAGCTTTTTGGGAATCACATGCACATTTTTAAATGAATATACTGAAGTGTCCTAACAGTTGTCTCACTTATTATGGATTCCAGTATTACTTCTGAACTAGCGCTATTTTCTGAAGATTTTTAATTTCTCACACTATTTTTGATAAATTATTGCAGGGTTTTTTGAAGGTTTTTTTTTTTTCAAGTACTTGTTGAAAAATGTATTGATTCTTCCCAGTTAGCCTGATACATTCGGAGAACCAGCCTGGGTCTTTACATGGATTGCAACATTATAAACATGAGATCTGGGCTCTGTTCCGTATCTGCTTTTGTCTCGTGTATTGGTTTAGTCAGACCATCTAATTTCTTCTAATTAAGGTATTTCCTCTCTGGATAATAATGTTTCATTGTAAAGGGTTTCAAATTTTCTCTCTATATGAAGCATTTGAAATATGATGTTTTTACCATTTACACGTTCTGCCCACTTTGCTGGAACCATCTATATTTTTTGCAGAGGGAAGATTTCTCTCTCCTTTTTCTCCTCACTACCAGGTTTGCTACAAGATGTGACAACTGAATTTTGCAGCTGTATCTTCTACATTCTTCAACTCTTTAGTTTTGAACCTGGAAATAAGTAGAGTGGGGTTTCATTCATTATTCATTTATTCTGAAATGCGGTCTGCAGAGTGAATAATTTCTTAAATACATGTCAACCCCCAATGAGTTTAAAGGAAAACTTCCTGTGGTTTAGTATGGCATTTGGTGTCTATTTTTAAAAATATTAATAAAACACTTCAGATTTTTACATCTTGTTTAAGGCTGTGTTAGTACACAGAAGGCACACCTGATGATTTGTGGCAGCTATAGGCAAAATAACACTCTCCTGGTGAAAAGAAGATGCAAGCAACAGAATTAAATGAGCTGGCTGGAGAAAGGAGAATGATTCATTCATCTGACTGTTGGACTGAGTTTTACAACCAAGTGAAGAATGTAAAGTTTTCATTTGAGTCTCTTTCAGTCTTGACTTCAGCTTTTCTAAATGTTTGTGCTTTGAGTACCCGTTTGCTTTTATTCTTGTCTATGTTCTGTTGCTTTTCCCCCACTTTATGAAAAGAAAAAGATTTGTAAATATTGTCCCCGAAATACTGAAAAAAGTATTCTTAGTTACTAGCTGAAATAGAATAATATTTTCCTATTTTGCTTTATAATTTTTTCCAGGTGTTGTGGTTGAAGAATTTGAGAAGCATCATTTTTTATTACTTTTCAGTGGCATTACTGATTAGAAAGAGTGCTATTGCCCTTCGTTTATGGCAAGATAGAACTATAACATATTAAACTTTGATTACTCTTCACTTCACCTGTCATTTTACTACAACCTTCAAATATCCTAGGTTGAAAAGTGATTTTCCGAATCAGGACTGAATATTCAAGTGTCTTGTAGCAAAAACGAAAATGACACATAGTATTTACTGTGAGCTTTTTCTCCTTGGGGCATTCTGTCTGATCTTTAAATTTGGTTTAAATTTTTGTGGTATTTAATAATCTGAGTTACTTTTGCATCTTAAGACATTATTTTTAGTCCAAAAAGTAGCTTTAGTTCGAAACGTAGCTTTGCAGCACGTGTATATTTTTGGTTCATGGGGCCTGAAATATGTGTAATGTTATCAGTAAGAAGATACTGAAAATTGTAACTTAATATGCTTTATTGCATATAGTTGCTGGTATTTGGTATTACATACTTACCCCGTTTCTGTTACATTGACAGAAAGTACAAGCTGGGTTAAGTGAGAGTTCTTACGTGGTTGAGTAATAAACTTTGAGTAAGAATGTGGTTGTGCAGCTGAAGTCTTTGATAACAGAGCTATGAAGGCAGAGACTATGTTGTTGTCAGCTGTCAGTGCTAAACAGAAGTGTTCACTCTGTGATGGAAAACTGCATATGGACTTCGTTATTTGGGATAATTCTCTTATCAATCAGCAATCTGTTTCTAATCCTAATCCTAATCTATCCATCAGTTTCTAATACTGAACCTTGTTCTGTGCAGTCTTACAAAACCAAAACCAACCAACCAAAACCAGTTTATTCTTGATCTACCAACAGTGACATCTTTAAATCAAATATGTGGTGTAAAAAAGGTTTTCTCTACAAAGATTATAGAAGATACATTTCACCAAATAATTTATTTCGGCTTTTTTTTTTTTTTTTTTTTTTTTTTTTTTTTTTTTTTTTGCCAATGAACTGTACCCCGCGTAGATTCACCAACAATTTGCATTTCATAGCCTTTCATTGAATGCCTTTATTTGTTGATGGTTGGCTATAGAACTTTTTCTGCTTTGTGTTAATGTTTCAAAATGACCTACATTTCATTGTTTAGAAATAGTTTGGGGAAATTAACTCCTCTCCAGGATACGGAAAGTTTTCTAACAGTTAGATGACTGTGAATGCTATTCAAAGACTGTCTTGTTTTGTGTCTATATTCATCTAAGGTATAAAATCAGCAGCTAGTGCTACCATTGTTATTTTGGTGTTCTCTTTAGGGATGCAATGTTTAGTGCATAGGGCATTGGTTAACTATGACAGTCTGCATAGATACTTAGGATTTCCAGTGTGGCTGATTTCTACAGAGGCAGTATAAATGATCACATATGCACAGAATCCACTTAAGGACAAAATATTGAGGCAGATGCAAAATCCAATAAAGTGGATAAAATACAATAACCTCTTTTTTGTCAGATCCAAACTAAATTAACAAGAATAGGAAAAACAGGAAATGCCTTCCCAATACTTATTTTCCATATCATCTGTTAGTTTGTCTGGTATGTTAAAAAAAAAGTAATTTAGAAAGTACTCAGATCTCTGTTACTGCTTCGTTCTGGTCTTTTGAAGAATAATAGGCACAGGTACACGAATTTGATTCAGGGCGACTGAAGAAGTCTTAAGTGTTGGTTCATGCTTTGCAAAAGTTCTGAAACTTCTATTTAAATAGACTTTTTTGAAAACATTAAAGAAAAGAGATTTTTTTTTGCTTTTTCAATAATTATTACAATTTATATTTTTAATTTACTTTCAAGTGAGTAGCTATCCAGATAAGAAACTACTTTCCCATTCTGTCTCCTGTCAACAGTTTATTTCAGTTACAGTCAATTTCCCTCCAGTTTCTGCTGTCACTTCTACTGGTTTTACCATGTGGAGAAAATGAAACCCCTTTCTTCATGTCATTGTATGAAATCAATTTTAAAATTTGTATTAAGATTTCTGTAACTACTTTTCAAATGCAGCCCACCAGTTTGGTCAAATAATTATGTAAATTGTGATTTCAAGCTTGTGATCTGTTTCACCGTGACACTGAAAAAACCTGATAGAATAGCAAGACAGTGACAATGAGAAGCTTAATGTTAGCTGCATATTGCTTCTTTCCACTAGGAAATTCCTCAGCAGACGGGTGTTCATTCTGTCTTTATTATAATCCAGATTGCTTATTAACTTGAAAATAGGTGCTTGGTAAAAACCAATGGAATTTATTGAACAGTTCTGTTTCAAAGGCTGGGATGGAGCAAAAAACTATTAAATGTACATGTCGTCTCCATCAATATTGCTGTACTGTTAATGAGAAATGAACTCTGACTTGGAAAAATCTAACATTGTATTGTGGATGTCAATAAAGAGGAAGTTTCTCTGTGTGAAGCTCTTTAATTATTGTCTTACTAACAATAAAAAAATAGTGTATAGGAAAGCATTTTTACCATATCTCTTGTAACACAAATCTCCTATTCAGTGGTACTTGTAGCTTAATTTTGTTTGGGATTGTGGTAGCTTAGTCCTTCTTGTCAGCTGTGTGGAAGATTCAGAAAAACAACAATTTACCTCTTTATTATCTTAGAAGAAAATGTGTGAGTTGTGTAGATCAGAGCTGGAACTCTGGACAGTATTTGGTCGAAAGGGGAGGTTAGCAGCTTCTAGCTGCTAACTGCTCGATCAGGGTGTATAGCCTCAGGCTTTGAGAGCCACTTCATCATGAGTGTCTCCAAATAATACCTCAGAAAATGTATACCAGAGGTTTTAAAAGATATTATAGTTCAGTTACTTGCCTGGAATTTTTTCTTCACTAAAAATTGTAGTTGGCCTCCTGAGGTCTTGCTCTGAGGATTGATACGTATCACCTTGTAAGACTTTTTACACTGAGAGAGTAAGTGTAATATGCATAGCTGCATTTGTTGGATTATATTGTACCTTCCAGGTATTTCTGGGTGTTTTCTGGTAGTGGGGATTGTTGAGATTGTGTTTAGTTTTGTTGTTTGTTTTTTTTTTTCAGTGTGGATGGAATTTCAAAACATCTCTGAAATAGTTTCATTAATTAAGTTTCATTAGGAGTTGGACTGCACATTTTGCATTGGAATTGTGCTTGAACTGTATTCTGCAGAATATTGACCATGGATTTAAACAGTTCTGTGCATGATACTCTTGACAATTTTGCCAGTTTAAATTGTACTCAAAGATAGGACTCCTAATTGCCAGCATTTGTAAAAACCTTAAAGATGATGGAAGATAGTGCCTCTGCTAATGAAATCTTAGAAAAGCAATCCAGTAAGAAATCAGCATAATCAGGATCAGATGATAAGGACAATACTAGTTCTAGAGTAGGTACATAGAAATACCTCGTATATCAACCCAGCTTTGCAGCTTTGACAGATCTCTCCTTTTACTTTCCAGCTTGAAATAAAATTGAAATATTCTTTCAAACTCTATGAATATTCATATTTGAAATGCTCTACAATGCTGGTTTCTAGGTTTGTTCAGTTCCTAGATTACCTTATTTTGTAATACTCTAAATTATTTGGAAGCAAGTTTGTGAAGATTATCAAGATGTACTTAATTTTGATCTGATGACCTGGTTACAGTAATTAAAAGGTGCAGGATTAAATAGTGTCTTGGTTTTGCATCTACGTGCTTTTAACATTTTTTCTTGCTTTTGAGGAGTCCAACTGAATATTTGTCAGTAAAGCTGTATTTTTATGAAGATACTCAACAGTAACTGTGAAAAAAAAAATCATGACTTCCATGTGTCATGATGTGTGTGTCCAATGCCCCTTCCATCAGCAGCTGTGGCCATCCCAACATCAGAGGCTTTCCTTTCTCCCAGTAGACTGTATGTATTTACTGCTGA
>NW_010397317.1:9603-12319 GCF_000710305.1 Buceros rhinoceros silvestris
GGCTACATTAAAAGCTAGTTGTGGTATTCAATTGATTTTAAACTTGCAATCTAGGTAAACTGAATTATATGAGAGACAACTTAATTTCTTAGATACCAGTCAAGTTGCTGAATACATATATATCCTTCATTTTCTCTCTGAAAAGATACTTACAGAGTGTTCAGTTTTCCTGCAGATATGAAACAAGTGATACTTCAATTCTCTTAAAGAAACCAGACCAATTTCCTAAAAACCCAGATATGTTTCTTAATGCTATAATAAACATTGCTGTCATGTGGCCCAGCCTCTGGTCAGCAAATAGCCTACATCTGTTTAGTCCGCTCTTTTGGGCCAGTTATCTTAAGCAATAATCAAGAGGTACAAACAATTTTAATGAAGTATTTGCTTAAAATGAAGATGCCTTAGTCTGCAAGGCTACTATCAACCTCATTTAAAGAATTTTTTTTGTCTGTATGCCTCTAATAAAACAGACCTAGTTCCATCATAATTGGAAATTGATAAAGCAGTCAAAAGAAAAATATGGACACAATGCTTTTCAAATGCAGTCAAAAGCTATGCTCTGTGTCTTCTTAACGTAATGCTAAGTGGGAAATAAAGAGAAGGAAAGAACTCTGCATGTTCAGCTTCCCTTTACTACAAGTATTTTCAAATATGAAGAAGTAAGTACCTCTCCACTACATACTCACTAGTAGTCTCATTGCCCAAACCGTCTTCCGCCTGAAGTAGAATTCTGCAGGAAGAGACCAAGTACATGTGAAGGAGGCATTTTCAGAATTCTTTTGGCAATTTTCACTAAACACATCCTTATTACAAAAATAAAACACACAAAAAAAAATCCCAAGATTACCATAGCAGACATTAAATAAATTTCTGTAAAGAAACTTTAGACCGGGTGCTAAATCCAGTGAAGGGTGGACTGTCGTGTCCCAGTCTGAAGCGTCACACTAGTTATGCAAGGTACTGGGTGAAATTACATAAAGATACACCTTACATAAAGATGTACCTCCCCTATGAAGAAAGGCTGAGATTCGGGGTTGCTCCGCCTGCAGAAGAGAAGGCTCTGGGAAGACCTTATAGCAGAATGCAGTACTTAAAGGGGGTCTGTAAGAAAGAAGGGGACAATTGCAGGGCTTGTTGCAATAGGACAAGGAGAAATGGTTTTAAACTAAAAGAGGAGAGATTTAGACTAGATAAAAGGAAGAGATTTTTTTTGCAGTGAGGGTGGTAAAACACTGGAACAGGATGCCCAGAGAGGCAGTAAAAGCCCCGTTCTTGGAAGCATTCAAGGTCAGGTTGAGCGAGGCTCTGAGCAATCTGATCTAATTGAAGATGTCCCTGCTCACTGCAGAGGAGTTGTACTAGAGGATTTTTAAAGGTCCCTTCCAACCCAAAGCATTCTATGACTCTGTCATTGAAATATTTACCAAAACTCTAGCATCTGACATATTGACGATTCACTGATCTACAATCAAATTTTACAGAACGTAGGAACCACGTATATTTTAAATGTAATGGTACTGTAATGATACAGTTGCACAGATGACTATGTGGAGAATCTAAAGACAGAATTAACACCACAAACTCACATGGTGTCTAGTTCAAATCAATGGCCGCTGTTAACAAGGATCTTATATTCCCTCTCTTCCACTCTGTTGCATACATGGCCGTACATGCCCCCCCAGACATTTATAGACACTAGTGGAAAAAGATGCATGCAAGGTACTGGGCAGCAATCTCAATAGTCAATTCTTAGTTGATGTAGTACAGATACAGTCAAACCTCCAAACAATTCTGGTTTTTTGAAACATTCTTAGCTATTTACCTCCATTTGCAGAACAAACCCAAGTTCTGAAGGCTTGACAGTCACTATGAAATGAATCATAATCCTCCTGACATGCCATCAAATACGTTAATCTTTATTGGGAATATGCAGGCTACTCCAAGGATGAAACTAAATGTAATTCATAAATTACAGCCATGCAATCTCGTGAAATGCATTCATAAAAACAGATTCAGAAAAAATAATGAACATCCACAATGAACAATTTGGTTCAGCTCAATCACAAATTACAGGCATTACACAAGAAGTAACAGTTTCTTCAGACTTAAAACACAGATACAGTCTATCATTTCACATTTCTCTGTGCAGAACACACCGAGAAATATTCTGTCACTTCGCTCTGAAATTCCTCAGTCACTGTGTTAGGAACATGGGCATACCACGTTTCATCATTTCCAGGATGACCTGGAGAATGAGCAGCACTCCTGTGGCAGCTGTTTTCATGTGATGCCCAGGACAGGAGACATGTTTTATCAGTCAAAGAGCTCAGGGTATTTTGTTGGTTTGTTTTGGTTTGGTAATACAGATTTTATTGTTTAAAAAAGGAATTGTTTAAAAAAGAAATTTATTTTTTAAAAAAGAAATAATTTATTTAGTCCTGTTCCTTCAATAAAACATTGTCTCAGTGGGTGTAACATGCTCAGATTTTTTCTTAGGTGAATTTCTTACGTGAAAGTAATTGTCCTAAATGCATAAACTATGCTGATTAATTGACTTAGTAGCTTCCTGTAAAAGTTCTTCATGGATTGATTAAATGTTGACTACTTGAAATGCACTTTCTTACTCATGATATGAGGATACTGCATACACATATGCATGTGTGCTGTAAAATGTGGTGTATAACCAC
Organism: Buceros rhinoceros silvestris; assembly: GCF_000710305.1. Taxonomy (NCBI): domain Eukaryota; kingdom Metazoa; phylum Chordata; class Aves; order Bucerotiformes; family Bucerotidae; genus Buceros; species Buceros rhinoceros. Next base: position 12,291 of record NW_010397317.1, read on the forward strand.
ACTGACCTTACATTATTTGAAGCCTGCAG
>NW_010397318.1:0-1036 GCF_000710305.1 Buceros rhinoceros silvestris
AATAAACTGGGTTATTTATACACTGGTGTATAATCAGAGGTTTGACAGTAAAAAACCCTATGATAATCTGAACATTCCCAGTCGTTTTTATGTGCTTTGTCAAAATCTATCAAAATACAGGAAAGTATTGTCAGTTTCTAAATTAGGCCATTTTCATATGAAAGCAAACACTCCGGAAGCTTACCAATAGTCTAACAGCAAACACTCTTAAGTCCTATATGTTCCTGGGCTCCTCAAGCTCTCAAATAGCACTAGAAACCAGCTGACAAACATAATCCCTACCAGCAAAAATATTGTCACTTTGTCACGTAACACTGCTGTACTATTTTAACATTTCGATTAAGCACCAGATATCAGCAGAAGTCGTGCAGGGCACTTTAGTGGTGAGAAAGACCTCTTGTACCTCTTAACAGCAAACCAAAACCAGTTCAGAAGTAACCTGCAAGAGATGAGATTCGCAAACATGTGAACGTTCATGTGGGAAAGAACAGTTCCATTCTGCATGCTTACATGTGTGATGCTTTTCAGTGAACGCTGTCTTCTATTTCTAGGTCTTCTTATTGCAGTGCAGAAGCTATGTCCAGTTGCTGCCCAAGCTGTGCAGTTTGTAAGTACCTAACCTCTCTTGTAATTATGCTAAGTCTAGAGGAGGGAGTTAAAGACTGAAGAAATGGAATTCAAAATTCCAAAGAATTTGAATTGCCTAAGGACTTCTAATGAATATGCTGAATCAGCGTGGGGCACAAACAATGCAGAAAATCATTCAGCATCCCTAGTCACTGCTTATCAGTAACACAGTACTTACTAACCAAGGAAGCAGAGACAGCAGACTATGGATTATGTTTCTCTCCTTAACATGAATTGGCCATATTGTCAACAAGCCAGAGTTCACTGCTTTTGAAATAATAGGATGTAAAGCGTTACGAATGCTACAAATTAAGTGAAACACCTAAGGCTCACAGATGTGGAGGAACAGTTAGAAAATGCAAAAGCAAATAGATTAAAATTCTACCTCTGTTTGCAGGCTAACATTTGC
>NW_010397319.1:0-2138 GCF_000710305.1 Buceros rhinoceros silvestris
TTCCTCCATGTTGAACCCAGGACACCCAGTAAGGACAGCATCTCTGCAGGTGGAAGCAGCACCTGTAACTAACAGCCAAGCACTGAGTCTATCTTCACCTACACCTGTGTTGGATCTCCTGGCTGCAGCTCAAAGAAATAACAAGATGTACCTTCCTCATGTTTTCCAGCATCACTTCACCGCTAGGCTGTAAACATGACACCTTTTGGACCAGGAGATAAATGTAGGTAGGTGAGAAGAAGGAATCTCCAGCCACAGAAAAGAGTCACGAAAAGCACAAGTAGGACAATAATACAGATTTTTTAAAAACCACAGTAGATTAACTTATCCTCACCATGACCTCCTGGGGTGGGCAGCATGTTAGAAGACACCCCCTTCCCTCTGCTGCCAGGAGAAGCACACAGCTGACTGCAAGGGAAGGCCCTCTTCTCCCTGGCTCAGCCTCTGACTAGGAGGTATGTGGTTCCTCATTTCAATGACTGACATCACCTCATCAAACCTACAGGTGCTGAGCTCTGGGCTCAGGACTTTCCCTTCCAAGCATGCAAAGTGAAGAGTGTTTACTGCTGGTGCTCCAGCTTCCAAGCACTGTGGCAAACACCTCTTCAACACTTGGGGACTAAGACTTAGGATTCTCCATAGCCTCGATCTTGGCTACATTTAGGGCACATCATGTATCTCTGCAGAGGCAAAGGTGATGTGTGGGAGATAACACTCCATCCCAAACTGCCCACTGGCAGCAAAGATGCATGTACTAAGTCAGCTGGTTGGCAGCTTGTCACCAGCCACAGAAGCCAAATTCCTCTCACTTCTCTCTATTTATGCAAGACACACCCATCTCCCACTCCTCAGTCTTGCACCACAGACAGAAGAGCTAGAGCTGCAGTTCACTGCTGGGAGTACACAAGGGGATACCTCTGCCCATGTCAGTCCCCCCTTTCTTAATTGTAATCTCGACTTCTTTATTCACCTTGCCAAATTTACAGCCGTTGGCCATTACCCACACACCCCCAAAGCCTGAGGCCTCCCCTCCCCTTCCCACCTCTTTCTGCCTCTACTAATTCTCTGAGAGCCCTGTTTCAGGGAATCTGTGATTCTTTTAGAACGAAGATAGGCTGATTTGGGGGCATAATTATATTTCTTTTTATATTGCCTGCCTAGGTCATCTTGCTTGGACACAACAATGCGAAGCCTGCACTTCAGGAGAAAGTACAGACCTACGGCACAGCCCATGTCTGCAAGCTGAGATCTGAAGTCTGCTCCTGGCCACTAGCCCAGTTTTGTTAATCTCGTCTGGGTTTTCTTCTTTAGCTCTTACTCTTTTTCCTTAGGTTGCCCATGGAATTACAAGATAGTTATCTGCCTCATTAAATATTTGAGTGTTCAACTGTCCACAAACGTTTGGAACAAGCCAAGAGAAGCTGAAGTCTTAGTTATATAGCAGTGGCTCCAGAACAGTATTTTCATGAAGAAAAAGGCTGGCTGAGAAACAAAACTTCATACACATACTGTTAAGTTTCAGTTCAGTCCCATTTTTTCTAAGACTGATCCATCACAACCACATAATGGGAACAACAGTGCCGCAGCAGCACCAGCCTGTTCTTTTAATGAGTCATTTCTATGTGTGTCAAAAAGCTTGCTGAGCCCTCCTTGCAGGTATTACTCAATGACAGAGGTGACAACATTTTGTGGCTATAAACGTGCACCAAAAGAAGTCAATGAGACAAAGTAAGCAGATCCTGAATGACTCGATGAGGAACCGGAGTGTCTCCATCAGTGTTAAATGTCAGACAGAACAGTAATTAGTACACTAACTCCATCAGAGACGTACAAGGGTTTGTATCAACAGGAAAACTAGAAGGTGAAGTGAGAACTTAAGTCAATGTGGTTACATTGATATGACCCTTTATATGAACATTTTTGCTTTGGCACGGAGATGTTTTGTAAAACACTAGTTCATGGTGGTTTGGAATGTGTCCAACCTAAGTTTAAAAAGCTGCATTAAGTCTGAACTAAGCACCCCCAAGAGGAACACTATCAGCAGAGCTGTGTTAGGTTATCTGTGTGGATACAATCATACAGGCACGGTTGTTCAAACTTTCTACTGCTGAACACTGGACAGATCTCAGCAACGACTT